>NW_007047424.1:47136-49817 GCF_000164805.1 Carlito syrichta
CTCCAGTCTGGGCAACAGAGTGAGACTCCAACTCAAAAAAAAAAAAAAAGAAAGAAAAAAGTAAACAAAGCTAACACGATACTCGATGACGACACTTTAAGCTTCTCCCAAAAGATCAGGAACAAGAATGTATTCCCACTATCACTTCTATTCAAGATAGCATTAAGAATTCTGGACAGAGCAATTAAGCAAAGATAAATGTTAAAAGTATCCTAACGTGAGATAAACAAGTAAAGTTAGCTCTCTCCACACAGATATGATGTTATATAGAGAGAGCTCTAAAAAGTTCAAGCAGGTACGTGAATGCCGCAGGTGCACGCGGGCACACACACACACACACACCCCTTTCAGAATTAATAAATCGACACACACACACCCCTTTCAGAATTAATAAATCTAACAAATTCAGCAATGTTACAAGACACAAATTCAACATACGGAAGCCAGTTGCATTTCTATACTTTCAAAGGACAACCTGAAGTAACCACTAAGAAAACAATCCATTTACAATAGCAGCCAAAAACAATAAAATAGTAGGAAAAAAAAAAACTTAACCAGACAAAACAGTGCACTACAGATTATAAAATATTGCTGACAGAAATTAAAGAAGATATAAGGAAATGAAAGAAGAATATTGTGTTTGCCGATTGGAAACCGTGGTATTATAAGATGCCACTACTACCCAAAGCATTACAAATACAAAGAAATCTCTATCAGAATCCAAATGATGTTTTTTTCCTGTAGAAATTAAAAAAAAAAAACCATTCTGTAGTTCACGTAGAATAGCACGAGACCCAAAATAGCCAAAACAATCTTGAAAATGAAGAAAGTTTAAAGTTTCACACTTTCTCCCTTTCAACTTAGCACACATTTCTAATAACCCAAACAGTGAGGTAGCGGTATGAAAACAGACATATCCATCCATGAAACAGAAGGAACCCCACCTAGGAATCAGCATACACATATATTGCCAGATTCATTCAGTGGGAACAGGGCAGTCTTTTGACAGATCTCAGAAAACTGGATACACTCAAGCAAGAGAAAGAATTTCAACCCTTGTCTTGCACCATAAAATCTTTAACTTAAAATGGAGAAAATACTTAAAAGAGTTGAAACTATAAAAACCCTTACACGAATCCTTAGAAGAAAAATTTCATGACAGTGAATTTGTCAATATTTTCATGTACACACCAAAAAACAAAACAGACTTCATCAAAATTAAAAACTTTTGTGTATCGGAGAACACTCCCAACAGAGAAAATTAGCAACTCAAAATATGAGAAAAAATATTTTGGAATCATACTTCTAAGTGGTCAATATACATGATCCAATGTTTAAACTCCTATAAATGAACAACCACGAAAAAACTCATACAAAATTGGGAAACTAACCTGAACAGACACGTCTTCCAGGAAGATATGCACATGACCAATAAACACACGAAAAGCTGCACATCACCACTAAGTCTTAGGGAAATGTGAATCACAATGACAATGAATAGTGCCTCGCTTACTCAAGATGAATAAATTCTAGGATCCTGCTGTACAACATTGTGTTTACAGTTAACTTTCCTGCATGCACAACACTTAAAATTCTATGCAGATTTCCCATTTCTGTTCTCATGACAAGAATAAAAACAAAACAATACAAACAAAAAATAAGGAGAGTCCACCACACACCACGATGAACCTTCTATGGAAAAACCTATAGCAATTTCCTGAACAATTGTGCATAACATACCATAGAATCCAGTGATTTTGCTTGTAGCAAATGCCACAAAACAGGTGAGAAATCTGGGGGGGTGGGACTGGCAGTTGAGGGGAATGTCTAGGGGAGGGAGGGGCATACCTCACCAACAAGGGTACCTGCATGATCAATGTTTGTATGCCTAACCCTGAATTGTACCCCACATCTTCATAATAAATAAGTAGATTTTAAAAATACAATAAAATGAAAAAAAGCTAAAAAATAAATAAAGAGCTTTGAAACTCACCATATAGGGTCAAGGTCCAGGAACCGCCTCACTGAAGTTCCCTCGTGTGTTCTCAGGGCACCAACACTGCGGGGTCTGTGGCGCGGGGATGGCTCCACGCCCCTCTCTGGGATCATCAGCTCCTCTGGGGTCTGGATCTTAGGCGCGGGCCGGCCACTGTGGTCAGTGGCGCTGGGCCGGGCTCTGCGATTGTGGGCACGGGGAGCCGGCTCCGCTCTCCTCAGCATGGTGGCCCAGGCCCTGGGGTCACTGATGCGGGGAGTCCGGCTCTGCGGTGGGCGTCGGAGTGGGTGCCCGGCGGCAGGGTCATCAACTGTGCTGGGAAATCTGGCTCCGTGGTCATCAGCGCCAGGGGCCGGCTCAGCGGGCAGCAGTGGCGCGGGGAGCAAGGCTCTGAGGCCAGTGGTGCTGGGGAGCACCCGGCTCCACGGCTGTCGCCTCCGCATGGTCGCCGGCTCTTCTGTCTACAGAGGCACGTGGGCCCAGCTTCCAGTTGGTGGCGGCGTGGGGGGGGCCGGCTTGGGGGTCATCAGCTGGGCTGGAAACCCGGCTCCCAGACCGTCATCGACAGGGGGCTGGCTCCACATCGCCATGGAGGGCCCATCTCCGTGGTCGGTTGATAACCGCATTGGGGCTCCAGTTCTGTGGTCCTCAGTGTGGGGCCCGGCTCCCCGGTCGCCCATGCAGG
>NW_007047424.1:49837-52008 GCF_000164805.1 Carlito syrichta
CACTGAGCGTTAGGGATCAGGAAGGGCCATTGACCCCGAGACCACTAGGATGCGTTCAGGTGCTATTGACCCCATTTCCTCCCCCTTTTTACTCAGCACTAACCAGATTAAGCTCCTGTGAGCTCAAAACATAGAAATTCTAAGATCAGGATGAACACAAGCTAACTTTAGAAGCTCATTGCTCCTATTCTTCCACAAACTGCAGTTTTGGCTTTCACACAACTTATAATTCAAACTCGTGTCACATCAAAGAGCCTTAGTATTGGTCACAGGCTTCTGGGTCATGATTTTAGGATTTACTGAAGGTGTAAATTATAGAATACAGTTTTAGAAGACAGTCATTTTGTTGAAAGAATGCAGCTGGGTTACTTGCAGGTAGTTCACTGTGAACTTTGGACTGGGCCACATTCCAAACATTCTGGGATGGGCCACTTTCATTTGTAAAGTAAATACTTAAGCTTCTATAGAATTGTTTAACTTGGCATAAATCAACCAGCTTAGGATGAAAAAGGTTTATAGAATATGTCAGTCACAGATTAGGTTATCCTTTGTTATGGGATTTTAAGATTATCATATGAAAAGGGTTTAAAGGCAATCATTGATTAAGTTTTCATGGATTAAGGTTTCTGGTGGGTGGGGGACGCCCCTCCCACATCTGACTTTGTGTATAAAAGACCCGTTGTAATTCCCAATAACACACACATCGCTTCTGCACTAGATCGGAGTCCAGTCTCTTTCTTTCTCTCTCTCTCTCTTTCTCTCTTCTTCCCCCCAATCACTGACACCATCTCCACCTTTGGGGTACCCTGGACCCAGCTGGAGCTGGACTCCACAAGTGGCACCTGAACGTGGGACCTCAAGGTAAGCTTTCTCTTTCTTTTTCGGGACCCCTCTGGAGAGACAGGCAGAGCAAGGAAGGGTGAGCAGTTTAAGAGCCATGGTAGAATCATGGGCCAGAGTGAGTTCGTTCATAAGTATTCTGATCTCTATTAGTATTTTGCACATATTGTCCTATACAGGAGCTGATTGGCTTGCCTCTTACATTTTGGACGCCTTAACTTTATGGAATATTATCTGGAATGTTTTAAACCCACAGTACAACTCCTCCAAAATTCCGGCCAAAAATAAAGACACTCCCCTGCTGGCCGTAGCCTCGGCACCTCCTTTAGATGATGAATTTTTCCCCGAGGAGGAGATGGAGTTGGAGGAGGATATTGGGTATCATAAGTGAAAAAATCCTGGTAATGCTGCCAAGGTACCTCCTCCCATACCCTTTACTAGAAATAAGGTGAAAGCACCGAAATTCACACCTGGGTATGTGTCTCTGGCTAATGTAGGTATGCAGGGAGCCAGAAAAAAAGCAGAAGAAGAGGGAGATTTTACTTTGTCTTCTTGCTTTCCAGTAATTTATATGGAAGAAGGCACAGTAAACGAGGCACCTCACTGGGAGCCGCTACCATATAAATTAATTAAGGAACTTAAAATGGCTTGTACTCGGTATGGTCCTACGGCTCCTTATACAATTTGCCACTCGGTGGATGACACCACAAGATTTGCGACAACTTGCTAAAAGCTGTTTGTCAGGAGGAGCCTATTTACTATGGGAAACTGAATTTGAAGATCAAGTAAGGATCCAGAAGGCTGCTAACCAGCAGAGGGATCCAAATTAGTTTCATATTTCTAGCAATATGCTGTTAGGAAGAGGATTATATGAGTCAGTCGACAGTCAACTAATCTTACCCAAGGAAGTTTTACTCCAGGTAAATTTTTGTGCAAGTGAGGCTTGGAAGAAGTTACCTATTAATTCTACTCAGACTGCCTCACTATCTGATCTTAAGCAGAAAACAGATGAAACTTATGAGGAGTTTCTCTCTAGACTTACAACAGCAGTAAATAGAGTAATTTCTAATGTAGAAGCAGCAAACATCCTTATTAAACAGTTGGCTTTTGAGAATGCTAACAGTACTTGCCAAGCTTTGATTAGACCAGTTAGAAGAACAGAACAATTAACTGATTATATCAGGCAGTGTGCTGATATTAACCCTACCTTTATGCAGGGTATGGCAATAGCCGCCGCCTTGAAGGGAGAAACTTATGCACAATTTGTGCAGGGGATGCAAAATGGTAACAACAGATCAAAAAAACAGCTCGGTTTTAGCTTGTTATAACTG
>NW_007047425.1:0-2274 GCF_000164805.1 Carlito syrichta
TCACATGTTCTCACTCATATAATGGACCTTGAACATCCAATGCAATACTATGAGAAAATGACGGATGGTACTGGGAACCTACGGGGGGGAGGGGGATGGGATTAACAGTAGCAAATATCTGTCGGGGGATGGGAAAACACTTCTTATCTACAGGGTGCCTGAATGAAACGTCATTGTACACCTACCCTTAACTGTACCCCACAAAACCATAATAAAAACTACTGATTAATGAAAAAAAAAAAAAAAAAAAAAAAAAAAAAATTAAAGTGTGTTGTTTCCTTAATGACATATGCTTTATGTGTAAACTAGAATCATGTAGATTTTATTGATAAAACAAAAAAATCTTGCATATGAATACACGTACCACTGTAGTTAGCCAGAAGATAAGTTTTCTTTGACCAGCACAATGAAGTTTATTTTTAATTTGAATGTAAATGTCTATAGGCAAAGCAGGTCTTCTCCAATTTTCTGTGGGTACCATTCCTTATTGTCTGAACTGTGTTTATCTCCTTTGAGTTTGTGACTTTAATGTAGAACATAACAAATATTTGGTAAATGAGAGTAACATCAGAAGGCTATCTGTCCCAATTATGATCATCCTGTTCAGAAACAGGGAATTTGTCATCTAGTAAGAAAGTTTTTTAAAAAATAACTCCATTTCCTAATAAATTCTTCCTTCTGGTCCTAGAACTTTTATTTAATGACCTTAGTTTTTATTCCCAATACCATATTAAACAAATATAATTCTACATCTAATTAACTGTTTTTATTTAAATAAACACATCTGTTGTGACTCCCCAATACATGAGATCATTTCTATTACAGCGTTCAAAAACATAATTGTAAATTACAGCTAGTATAATCACTGAACCATTCATCTCTCTGTGAAATATTGCCCAAAGAATTTTCCATTCCATGAGATGATTCTATTCCAAGCAAATAAATATCAGCTCTCCTTCACTTTTTTTGACTTTGTAGGATATGATGGAAAAATTCCAATTAGTCACTTTCAATTTTTATTTAAAAAAAAAAAAAAGCAGAATATACCCATGTATGAATTTAGCAAGGGCTTTCTTTTATTTACGTTTCTTGGGCCCAAAGATTATAGGGTCAGATTAATAGATGATTTTCCTTCATACAAAAAATCATGTTTAAACTACTCTTAACCTCAGACTTAGCAATAGCATGTAGTACACTTTCCCTCCAACCCCCAGGCTAGCATTCAGTTCCAGGAGCCCTGTAGAAAAGCTTACATTGAAATGCTAACATGAAACTACTGACCAGTGGTCAGATGTCAAGAGTCTGGAGAATGTGATGACAGGAATCTGGATAAGCCCTGGTATTCCTGGTATTTACAATTCTTGGGAGAGAAATTCTAATTGCCTTAGACAGTGACTTCTCATGCTAAGACTACAATTGCCAAGTGATCAGATATCAATATAGTCAGCTCTCTGAAATGTCAATAGGAATTTTGGGGGGGTCTGGAATGCTGAAATACTTATGTTGATGGTAAAATAAACTACTGTCACCAAGCCCATGATGTTTAGCTCTGTAGAAGCTAATTCCCTTTAAAGATATGGCAATCCAAAGTGCCTCATACATTAACCACTGGTAAGAGGAAAGACAAAGATGCTATTGTTGGTAATTTTCAAGGTACATCATGTTTATATTTCTATCATCCCCCCCCATTCTAACCACATGCCAACCTTACCCAAAAAAATTATTTGATTAATGAAATAGTTGCAATCGAATTCTTCTAAAGCAAAAGTTTATGAAGTCAGTTCAGTTATCCTAATTTATCAATTACAAATTTAGGGGAAAGACTCTGATATGCCTAAAGGATTTTTAAATTATTTTTTCAAGAATCTACACAAAAACTAAATGTACATTTTAGACAAATACAGCAAAGGAAAAAAAGAAAAAGATAAAAATTACTAGTAATAAATCCTAACTACCAGAGGTAACAGGTGGTAAAAGTTGGATTTTCCATAGATTTTTTCAGATACCCAAAGACTTATAATGATGGAAAGTAAGATGATTATCAACCCTGGCATTACTACAGTTTCTACTCAAGGTAGCATTTTCAACTACCACTTTAATAAACTGGACACTCTATGAGATCAGCCTTCAGAATATCTCCTTTACTTTTATTTATTTATTTTTGAGTCAGAGTCTCACTCCATCACCCAGGCTGGAGTACAGTGGCATGCTCACAGCCACCCCAGCATCGACCTGCTAGGCTCCAGCAAGCTTTCCACCTCAGGCTTCCAAGTA
>NW_007047426.1:0-5676 GCF_000164805.1 Carlito syrichta
CCATCCACCCCCCCATCCACCCAACAAGCCACCTATCCATTCATCCACCCACCCACCACCAATTATCCATTCACCTATCCATCCATCCACCCACCCACCACCAATTACACACCAATTACACACTTACCCATCTACCTATCCATCCATCCATCCATCCATCCACCCATCTACCCACTTATCCATCCACCTATCCATCCATCCATCCATCCATCCATCCATCCATCCATCCATCCATCCATCCATCTACCCACCTATCCATTCACCCACCCATCCACCCAACAAGCCACTTATCCATCCATCCATTCATCCACCCGTCTACCCACTTATCCATTCACCTATTCATCCACCCACCCACCACCAATTACACACCAATTACACACTTACCCATCTACCTATCCATCCATCCATCCACTCACTCATCTACCCACCTACCCATCCATCGATCTATCCACCTATTCATCCATTCATCCCTCCTTCCATCCAAAGCGGGAATCCTGATGGAAGCTCCATATTCTGGGTTGAAACTTGGAGGAATGACACCCTGGAATAAAGGGTGGGGCAAAACCAGCCCTGGCCCTGCAGGGCCTGAACCCATTTTAAATTGCTATATTAATCAAGGTCATCCAGGATTGCGAGGGCCCCCAGCTATAAGCCAAGAGTAAGGGTAAATTCTCTCTGGAAGAAAATAGCATCATCCTTGACCTCAAATAAGTTCTACAATTTTTCATATTCACTTTTCAGAACTCAAAAAAAGTAATCAGTGAGATTCCAACCAATACCCCAGGAGGCTTTTTGGGGGGTAGAAATTGACAGCTGTTTCTAAAACTCATTTGGAAATGGAAAGGACCTAGAATAGACAAAACAACTTTAAGAAAGAAGAGGAAAATTAGCAGCCTTATATTACCTGCCTTCAAGACTTATTTATAAAGGTACAATAATCAAGACAGTGTGGTATTGGCATCAAGACAGAAAAATAGATCAATGGAACAGAATAGAGAGTCCAGAAATAGACCCACATACGTATGGTCAATTGATTCTTGACAAAGGTGCAAACGCACTTCGGTGGAGGAAGGAAAGTCTTTTGAACAAACGGTCTTGAAACAATGGATATCAATATGCAAAAAAAAAAAGAAGAAAAGAAAAGGAAGAACTTCAATCTATACTTCACAAGAGATGTCAACGTTAATTCAAAACAAACCATAGACTATAAAACTTACACAAGAAAACACAGGAGAAAATCTGTGACCTTGGGTTAGACAAAGATTCCTTGAATCCAATACCAAAAGCACAATCCATAAAAGAAAACACCAGACTTCATTAAAATTAAGAAACTTTGCTCTTTGAAGAACACCTTAAGAGAAGGACAAGCCACAGATTGAAAGAAAATATTTGCAAAGCAAGTATTTGATAAAATATTTGACCTGCTATAGTAGCTCATGCCTGTAATCCCAGGACTTTGGGAGGCCAAGGCAGGAGGATCATTTGAGGCTGGAGTTTGGGACCAGCCTGAGCAACAGCACAAGACTCCATCTCTAAAAAAATTTTTTTAAATTAGCTGAGCATAGTGGTGTGAGCTTGTAGTTTCAGGTCCTCAGGAGGCTGAGGTGAGAGGATCCACTGAGCCCAGGAGCTCGAGGCTGCAGTGAGCTATGACCATAACACTGAACTCCAACCTGGGTGACAGAACAAGACCACATCTCTAGGAAAAGAAAAAAAGATTTGTATCCAGAATACATAAAAACTCTAACAGCTCACTAGTAAGAAAATAACCCAATTTTTTAAGTGAGCACGATTTTTGAAAAGATACTTCACCAGAAAAAGGTATCTGGAAGACAAAATAAGCATGCAAAAACATCTTCAACATCATTAATCATTAGGGAAATGTAAATTAAAACCAAAATAAGTTATCATTCCATGTCTGCTAGAATGGCAACTACTTATTTATTTGAGTCGGCATCTCACTTCGTTGCTCAGGCTGGAGTGCAGTGGCATAACCATGGCCACCGTAGCCTCGACCTGCTGGGCTCAGGCGATCCTTCCACCTCAGCCTTCAAAGTGCCAGAACAACAGGCCAGTGCCACCACACCCAGCTAATTTTTTGATTTATTGTAGAGACGAGGTCTCACCAAATTGCCCAGGCTGGTCTTGAATCCCTGGGCTCAGGCAATCCTTTTGCCTCTGCCTCCCAAAGACCTGGGATTATAGGCGTGAGCCACCGTGCCCAGCCTGGCTACAATTTAAAAGACTGGCTGTACCAAGCACTGATAAATGTGTAAAGGAACTTGACCTCTCATGCACTGCTAGCAGGATTGAAAATGGCATGGCCACTTTTCTCAAGAAGTTAAACACATTTCTACAATATGGCTCAGTCATTCTTCTCCTAGGTATTTACCCAAGAGAAATGAAAGCATATGCCTCCACAAAAACACGTCCATGAACATACAAAAGCTAGTCGAGCCTCTCTGAGTGGACATTGTCCTTGGGTTACCAGCTGCAGTTTGGAAAGCTTCACCCTGGCTCATGAAAAAGACTCTGCCTGTAATCCCGCGCCTTTGGGAGGCTGAGGTGAGTGGATTGCCTGAGCCCGCAGGTTCGAGACCCGCCTGGGCAGCGAGACCTCATCTCTACAATAAATCAAAAAATCAGCCGGGCATGGTAGCGCGCGCCTGCAGTTCCGGCTACTCGGAAGGCTGAGGCGGAAGGATCGCCAGAGCCCAGCAGGTCGAGGCTGCGGTGGCCGGGAGTGGCCACTGCACTCCAGTCTGGGTGACAGAGTGAGACTCCAACTCAAAAAAAAAAAAGAAAAAGAAAAAGAAAAAGACTCTGCAGGTCTGGAATGATCCCTCCAAGGGTCACCATCTTCCTGCATCATTCCGTCTGTCCCTCACTCCACTCCCTGGGACCACATGCAAATAAAAGGGCACCCAAGCCTCTGCCTCAGGCTCCCCTTTCTGAGGAACCCGGAATGAGGCAGGCCTGCTTAGCACAAACATCCTGACACCTGGCCCCGGTCTCCAGCTCCCGCTCGCTGTAAAGATGATCAGTGACCTTCCTCCTCTGCGACTCTGCCACCTGGCTCCTGAACTCTGGACGGCGCTTGTCCCAGGATGCTGTTTCCATTTTCTCCTTCATCCTGCCACCTCTGACCCCCTTCGGTTATATATACCAGAGCAGAGACATCTTTCTTGGAAGCAGCTTCTTTGAGGTCTTTTGCTAAACAGGCTTGCTCCAGGCTATCATAGGAGTTCTTGAGCTGGAGATAAAACCTTTCTCTTCCCAGGCTTCATGACCTCTCATTCTCCTGGGCCCTTTCACTGTTTCTTAATAGTGTTTTCTGGTGAAAAGCAGACCCGGTGTGTTCTGCCACCTTGCGACTCTGTCCTCTTCCTCAGCCATCGCCTCTGGCTTGAAGGAGCCTCGACACCCAGCCCTCCCATGCCCCAGCATCTCAGCCTCGGGCCTGTATTCCTGCCTCCAAGGCTGTTCTCTCCACTCTCCAAGGCTTCCTGATGCTGAGAGACCGTGCAGAGTGGGGACGGAGCATCCCAGCTCTGGACTGAGATTGATGGAGGTTAGGAAACCAGCTCTGCACTACTAGGCACGGGCTCCCCCATTAACCTGCTATGCCTCGGTCTCCCCATTTGTAGAGTGGGCATGACCAAAGGTTGGCCCCACCTCACAGCGTGATCTGCACTTACTAGTTGTGGGCTCCTCCACTAACCTGCTGTGCCTCCGTTTCTCTACTTGTAGAATGGGCGTGACCACAGGTGGGACCCATGTGGGCACTTAAAACAATGCCTGGCACATGGCAAGCACTCGATGTAGCCTCCTGGGTTGTTGCAGCACAGACTGTGACATGTCCTTCCAGTCTCTTCTCTCCTTCTTTGGTCATGGAACCCAGACCTGAGCTGGCACAGGTGAGCTGCGCTGCCTGGAACAAAGCTACTTCTTGGCGTTCCCTGGCACCAGGCATGGCTGTGTGACTGAGACGAAGCTGCCAGGCAGCATGGGAAAGAGTGTGGTCTAAACGCAGTGCCCAGCACTGTCCCTCCCTTCTCTTGCTGGCTGGGATGACACAAAGGTCTGTGGCCGCTGTGAACCATGTGGCAAGGCCAGGATGGAAACCCACCAAGGCAGGTCAGCACAGAAGACCCTGGGAGCTCCAACCAGCCCTGGGCAGCCCACCTCTGGAACTTGCCAACAGGAATGAAAACCCCCTTCCCTCTTGCTCAAGTCACAATGATTTTGGGTTTTTCTGTGCCAGCTGGACCCAACCCTAACCAACACAGTTGTAAGGATTATTAATGAAGATGACCGTGTCACAGGCTTGACCTAAGGTACCGGTGTCGCTCCATGTATCTCCCATGATCGGCGCCTTTGTTATTGACCTTGACCTCAGGCCACCTGCCTCACGTCAATTACCCCTCGTACTCTGGTCCCTCTCACCCCCTAGGAGCTGCCCAGGAGCCCTGCCAAGAGGGACCTTGACCTCCCGGCACCTGCCTCCCCTCACAGAGGGACGGGGTGACAGCTCCTAGGGACCCTGCTGACCCCAGCTCCCTCCTGCCTACCTTGGTCCATCCACAGGAGCACATGTCCCAGAGAACCTGAGTCAGGGCCATCACTGGGGAGCCTGGCCAGGCATAGCCGGAGGGGGTGGGGTGGGTAGGGGACAGGAGGCAGAGGGAGCATGCAAATTCTGTACCTGGAGCTGCCGTGTTTCCCAGGGGAGCACAAAGAACACACACACACACACAGAGAGCAAAGGTTAGTGATGGTGGGCAGGTGACACCCCACCAGGTGGCACTTCCCTGGGGACCCCCAGCCCTGAAGGTGGGGCTCTCATCCCTAAGTCTGTCCTGCGCCTCTCCCCTTCTCATGCCCCAGAGTCCCAAGTCCAGCCTGACCCCCCTGGCTGGGTTTACATTGCTCCTTGATCCATCTGGGAGGGTGGAGGATTTAGTCAGAGTCCTCGAGGAAGTAATCATTTCTTATAAACAGTCCCAGGGACAAGCCATTAGCCTCCAAGCAGGGTGCCTTTGCCTGGTCGTTGGGGACCGGGCGTGGTATCTGTAATCCCAGCACTTTGGGTGGCCGAGGTGGGAAGATTGCTTGAGCCCAGGAGTTCAAGACCAGCCTGGGCAACATAGCAAGGATCCTATCTCTATTAAAAAAAATTTAAAAATTAGCAGGGCATAGTGGTGTATGCCTGTGGCTGCAGCTACTGGGGAGGCTGAGGTGCAAGGATTGCTTGAGCCCAGAAGATGGAGGCTGTGGTGAGCCATGATGGGGCCATAGTACTCCAGGCTGGGCAACAGAGTGAGACCCCAACTCCAAAAAAAAACAAAAACACAAAACAACGATTAATGGCCACTGGGGACTTCCTGTCCTGAACTGTTAGTGGGAGACACTTGCCACCATGCGGTGCTGGGGTGGTGGACAGAGCCCCATCCTGGGAGGGGGAGGAGCCACACTCACCTTCCAGATGCTCGCCTCCTTGCCGTAGACCACGGCCATGTTGCTGGCCTTGCCGCCTTTAATGAGTTGCTTCTCCGTCTCGTTGAGCTCCTCAGACACGAAGCCCATGAAGGAGTTGTCCGGGGTGTGAGCTGCAGCCCGACCACGCAAGAGAGAAAGGGATCACCAGCCAGCCAGGGACACACCCCAGGTGTCCCC
>NW_007047426.1:5745-6153 GCF_000164805.1 Carlito syrichta
GGGAGAGAACGGTGGGGTGGGGACAGAGAACCCCTCAGCGCCCCGGCCCGGGCACCCCCTTTCTTAGAGACCATCCCAAAGCTCAGAGCTCGAGGAAACCTCAGAGGTCGTCAAGTCCCCCTGCTTGTTTTCAGAAGAGGAAGCTGAGGCTGAGCGCCCACCTGACCCAGCGGAGGCTCCGTCCTCCTCACAGTCCTGTGGTCCCCAAGCTTTGGTTGCATCTGTGACTGTTTTCCCTCACGTGTCCCCACCGGCAGAGTCCACCAAGCCAGAGGCACTTCCTGCATCCTTGTCCCTGCGCCCCGGCCCAGGCCACCCTCACCCTCACCCGGACCACCTTGACAGCTGCCACCCGTCTCTGCAGCTCTCTGGGGAGAGTCTCTTCTCCCTGGCAACCCATTCAAATCT
>NW_007047426.1:6173-55034 GCF_000164805.1 Carlito syrichta
CTGCCCCCCTCCCCTCCAGCCCCACCAGGATCCCGGCTGGCCCCAGCGCCTCCCTCCATGCAGGTCTGTGCTCAGCGGTCCTGACCCCGGTCGCTGGCTGGACTCTTACCTGCTTTACTTTTCATCACAGCACACATTACATTATATATTTGCCCGTTCATTTATAGCCGTCAGACTATAAGCCCCACGAGCGGGGCTCTGTTTTGTTTGCTAGTGGGTCCCAAGCCCCTAAAACGGAGCCTGGGCTGGTTGAATTAATGTGCGGACGAGACACCTTCCCTTTCCTATCTCCGAGATTTTGCCCCTGTTTGTTCCCTCTGCCTCCTCCCTTTTCTTGGCTGACAAAATCCTATTCGGCCTTCGAGGCCCCGTTCGTCCACCCTCACCTCCTCTGGGAAGCCCTCCCTGGGGTCTGTGCACCTCCCTTTGTGGTCCCATCTCTGTTAAAGTGCAGATTGCTCTGAGACTTCCTCACATGCCCCCAGAACCCAGCACACCAGGCCCGGGAGAGATGGTTTATCTTGTGCCCCAACTCTGCCACGGGCTTGGACGGCTCATCTGCTGAGAGGGAGGGAGAATGCTATGGGAGCAATGAGTGTGCGCAACACGCCAGACCTCCCTCCTGTGCCCTAGGATCTTGGATACGGCGCTCATGGAGCACCAGGAGAACCAACCCGCCTTCCTTCGTGGAAGAGGCTGTGGGTGAGGAGGCTGGAGGCAGATCCCCAACCCCCGGAATGCCTCGGTTCTCAACACTGGATTGCACAATTCCCGCCTGTCAACATCTCCCATCGAGAGGCACGTTTTAATCAAATGTGTGCAGATTGAATAGAGTATTTCTATCCCCCTCTCAAGGCCCACAAAAAGTTGTCATCAATTTCCGGTGCATCTTAGGAGAGCTGACGGTTTCTTGCTGAGGCACCCTGAAAGCTCACAGATTCTCGGGTGTGCAAATCTGTTTTGTTTTGAGGCAGGGTCTGACTCTGTCGCCTAGGCTGAAGTGCCCTGGCTCACCGCAGCCTGGACCTCCTGGGCTCAAGGGATCCTCCCACCGCAGCCTCCAGAGTAGCTGAGACTATAGGCATGTGCCACCACGCCCGGCTCATTTTTATTTTTTGTAGAGACGAGGTCTCACTGTGTTACCCAGGTTGGTCTCAAACTTCTGGGCTCAAGCAATCCTCTTGCCTCAGCCTCCCAGAGTGCTGGGATTACATCGACCAGCCCCTGGAGTTCTTTCTGAGGATGGCGGGAGTGAGAACTGCTCTCCTGTCTCAGGAGGCCCTGCCCAAGCAGGGGAGAGGCCGCAGGAGAGCAGGGCAGACCCTGCTGGGCATCCATCCTCCCTCCCTCTCTCTCCTTGGGCCCTCCACCTGGCCCCAGGCCTCTCTCCCTGCTTGACGGCCTCCCCTTCTCTCGGCATCTGAGGAAGTCTTCATTCCCCTGCCCTGCATGCCACCAATTCCATCAGAAAGGACAGATTTGGAACACAATTAGCTAAGCCAGTGGGAGGGGGACAGGGGAGTATTGCAACCAATTAAATTAACTGGGAGCATTAAGAAAAGAGCTCCTGGGAGGCGGAGCGAGGGTACGGCCAGGAGAGGCTGCCAGCCTCCCAGCTTGCTCACTGGGGACATCAGCCAGCTTGATGGAAACGGATCGCTCGAAAATTCCTTCCTGGATGCCAAGTGTCATCAAAAACTTCCTTTCTGTCCCCTCTTTCTTTGATTTATTCAATCAATTAACATTCTCAGAGGACCTAGGTTGGCTCTGGAGAGAGTAAGATAAATCTGTTAGTGGTTCCTTTTTGTGTGCTTCATAATCTATCAGGGGAAAAAAAACTTATAAGCAATAACTCTAGTACACTTTAATACATGCTTTTACAGAATTAGGTTTCAAATTATAAAAATAGAGGTGAAGAGGCAATATAGAAATAGGTGTTGAGGGAATTAGTGAACATGATGGTAGAAAGAGGAGACATTTGACCTGGGGCATTGAAGGATGAGTAGGAGTTTGCCAGGTCTTGGAACTCCACATCCAGTGGGCTCCACCCAGGGCCAAGTCCTCATTTTCTCTGTGTAGGTTACTGCAGAAGCCTCTTAAGCCACCTTCTGCTTCCCTCCCCTCCATCGTTGCCCCTTTGGCCTCTACAGTCTGCCAGGATAATATGCCTCGATAAAAATTGTTCTTCATGACACATTCTCTAGCTCAAGTACCTGCAGTGGATCTCAAGTGTAAACTGAGGAACCTCAGTAAACTGAGTAAAATACTCTACTTCCCTTCAACATGGCTCTTCCCGGCTTTGCATCAGACTGTTCCCCTGCTAAGCGAGCAAATGACCCAAGGTTCTCCACTCAGATTCTTCCTCTTCCACAGCCTGGAGCACCACCGTTTCCTGCTCCCAACCCTGTTCCATCGCTCTCCTCCAGGGAGGACAGTGACAAGTCTCATGAAAACTTGAGAAGGAACCCTGCAGAAGGATTCCGGTCCACACCTTGCTGTGTGACCACGGGTGGGCTACCCTACCTCTCTGGGCCTCAGTTCTCTCATCTGGACTGCATGGGCTCCTGAGATCTTCCCAGCCTTCTGGGAACCAATTAAGGCATGACTTATGTATTCAAAAACCACATCTGCCCCAAATGCAGCCCAGAACTCAGAGAACAAAGACTCGAAGCGCCCAAAAGAGACGCCACACATTCCACAGGCTAAATTCGGATCATAGACTTCACTCGCACGCCGAGTCCCTCCGGACGCTGCTCAGAACCTATTTTGCTCTTAATTTAGATACAATCCTAACAAGGGTGCTTATCTGGCTTTCTGGCCCGGAGCCTCCAAAGAACCGCACGCGAGACGCTGCAGGAGGAAGGCGCGCTGACCACAATTAAAAGTGACAGCCGGGAGCCTCCCGACAAGGAGGGCCAGAGCCGCATGAAGCAGACGGGAGAAGGGGTGCAGCTCCGCACACCTCTGCCGCCCAAGAGGACGGCACCTGCGCCAGGGAGAGAACCCACCCTGAGTCGTCGAGAAGAGGCGAGACAGTTTTCCGCACGCTGCGTGTAAGAGGGCGGGCAGCGTGTGCGTATGCTTCAGAGTCTCGTTCAAAGCAGCTGAAGCTCACTCCTGGCCTGAAGTCCCCTGTCCCTGGGTGGCCACCAAGGGCTCTCACGGCCTCACCTCCCGTTATCCCCAGCATTGGCGCCTAACCCTGCCCTTGCACTTCCAGAAACTTCTGGTTCTTTCTGCATCACTTCCATCCCCTCTGCACACCCGCTCCCGCTGCCGTTCCCTGGCAGACCTCGCTTTCTGGAAAGTCGCTGAATCTCCTGTGCTCTGGAACTGTGTGCTCAGCCACTCTCCAGTGGGCAAAGGCCATGCGTCCTCTGGGATCAGGCCGGCCACCCTGCCCAGGACACTCCCTCCGAGCTCCCTGCTCCCCGGGCACCACGCTGCGGTTTCCCTTCGGGTTCACACCTTGCTGAAAGGGAGAAGGCCGATGCGTGGAGGGCCCTACTTCCCCCAGGGGCTGGGGAAGGAGAGAGCAGGGAAACCGAGCCCTGTTCCTCCTTGCCCCCTCTGAGAACCACGAGCCCCCCGCCCCGTCCCCGCCACGCCCTGCGGGCACTCACGAAACATGGTCATGAACTGCTTGGGGTTGAGGTTCCAGTAGCCCCAGTTGGTCCGGTAGCCGTGCAGCGTGGCGTATTCCTCGTGGTTGTACGCAGGCTCCGTCCCGAAGGTGTCGATGACCCGGATTCGGCACCTGCCCCCACCAGGGACCAGAAACTGGGGTCAGCAGCCTCCTGGGGTGTCCCTGGGCTGGGGTTGCCCCAGTCGCGAGTGCTGTAAACCGGCCCTCAGCTGGGTGAGAGTGGTGGTCAGATACCACTCAGCTGTGTGACCACAGGCAAGCGCCATCACCCTTCTGCCTCGGCTTCCCCATCTGTCAAGCGGGAATAACAACTGCCCGACTGTCTCAAGGTGTATGGAAGCTCCCGGCCTGTGGGCTGTGGTTAGTGCTCAGAAATTGCAGCCATTTCAGCCACCCAGAGGGGGGCAGTGGGTCCCTCCTCCCCATCTCTGAGGTCACCTGTATGATTTGCACCTTCCTGGGTAGGGAGACCACAGCCCCTCTGCTCAGGAGCCTGACACACCTGGGATGGGGCCGGGATGCTCACGGCGGGGTCCCAGCCACCGCCCACACCCACCTTTGGGAGGGCCATGCCTCTAAGCCTTCTCTGCCAGCCTGGTCTCTGCAGGGGACACCTTCCGGCTGGACAGGGGCTCTGTCCCACTCAGCCCTTCTCCCTCTGCCGCCTCCAGGGTTGGAGGCCTCAAGTTCAAAGCCGCGAGGGGCCTTATCCCTGTAAGATCAGCCAGCCACAGGGCCACTCTCAATGGGCCACAGCTCCAGGACTCCCTCTGCCCACCTCTCCTGCGGAGGGATCACATCAACGAGAGCTAAGACTTCGCAGCCCCCACAGAAGCTCCCTCACCCCGCCGTCCTTCCTGGCGACCCAGAATCTTGCACAGAGTGCTGAGGTCGGCACTATTCCCCCAGAGAGGGGGCTGGGTGGCAGGAGCGAGCAAAGAGTGCACAGCCGACACGCATTAATAATAAAAGCAATAACACTGCCTGTCACTTCTCTCCCTAATAAAATCACACGGGAGCGTCAACGGGACGGGAGCACCCGTAATAAATAGCAGGGCTCTCTGTGCTAAATTAAACCCCACGTCCCGCTGGCTGCAGAGACACAGGGAGTGATGGTCTTGGCCCTCCTCCAGACCCAGAGGGGCTGGGGTGGGGTGAGGGCAGGGAGGGGGGCGCTGAGCCACTCCCCCCCCCATCCCGGGTCTCCGCGCAGAGGTCACGGCTGCTGTCCCATGCCCTCTAGTCCTCCCGGCTTCCCACAGTTCCTCTGCCCTCCACATCTAGGCTACCTCTGACCCCACCCCCAGCCTCCATGCAGCGCAGGGGCAATGGAGCGCTCTGGGTGGTTTGTTAATTATCATTCAAGTTAGCCAGGGGCAGAGCTCGACTGAGTGGGAGGTGGCGGGAAAGGCAAGGGCGGCCAAGAGGACACAGGACAATGTCTTCTCCCACCCGGGGCCCAGCTGGCAGCCAGGATGTGGGCCAGGGCATGAGGAGGGGTTTTCCACCTAGGCACGCAGGCTCGGACGGCCGCCGGCCGCGTCACCCCCTCCCGCCGCCCTCTCACCGGTATTTCTTGAAGGACAGTCCCATGTGCTGCTTCATCTGCTGCAGGCCGTGGTAGTCGGTGTAGATGAGGTCGAAGGGCAGGGGCGTGGTGAGTGGGCAGCTGCCCCGGCCTGGCGGCACCCCTAAGTTACTGAGAGAAGAGCCCTTTAGAGTCCGGAACCTGAGAAAGCTACTTGCCCAGACAGCCACCCCTGACCTCACAGCCCAGGATGAAATGCAAAAGTACAGAGAAAGAAAGGAAGTGGCAGGACAGCCCTGTACAGTTGTGTAGATTTTCCGCTGCACTAGGGAGTCCAACGAGGCGCAAAGAGGACTGAGATCCAGGCTGGCTGGCTTTGCCAAACCACGCACCTGGCCTGGGCCGCCTGCTGGGAGGAAGGGGCACCTTAGCGATGGTCACCAACACACTCCTGCAGGGCTGTGTCTACCAGAGAGGGAACCTTTCTCTAACTTTCACAAATGCCATAAATGTCATCTGCCGTGCCCAGTGCAGTTCCAGTGTCTGTCTGGAGCTTAAGTGCCCTCCACCTCCCACCCCAGAAGCAGGTGATTGGGTCTACTGATAGGGGTCCTGGCACCCTAAGGCTGGCCAGGCAGCAGGTTCCTGCAGGAGGCTTCTGGGGACCCACTCCCCGCTCCGGCCACCGCACAGGCTCAGAGTCCCCCGAACTGGGAAGGCCTGCCGGCCCTTGCCTGCTGAGTTGTCAACAGGCAGGTTTCATCTGGGACAGGACTGCCTCGGGTGGCCTGCAAGATGCAGCTCAGCTGGCGTGAGGGTGGTGCCCCTTGCTCTCTGGCACCCGTCTGACTGGATGGTCATCTCATCTCATCAGGGCCTGAAGGATGCGGCCACAGCCTCGTGGCCTCCCTAGAACTGCCATATCTGCCCAGACCACCTCCCTGGAGAAGGACTCAAGTCCCCTGTCCTGACAACCACCGCTGCCAACCCAAAGTTCTTTACCCCCAGGTCCTCCTGCCCCCCAGCATCCACAAGAACTGGCACCTCCCACCAGGAGCCCCTCTTAACCCCCAACTCCATAGCCTCAGTTTCCCGCCTGCAAGGGACAACGAGGCGTTCTGTCACTCACTCCATGAGTCTTACTCAGTCCCTGAGCCAGGAGGGGAGGAGGCTGCCCATGGCAGAGAGGGTCCCCCACGTTTCCCTCCCCCATTCCGCTCAAGGAGGAACCCCAGGGGCTCAGAACGGAGGCAGAACTGGTCAAACACTTCCTTCCCCAGACATCCTCTCCCTACCGGGGCCTCATGCTCGATCTGTCTAGCAGATGTGTCTTGAGCGTGTGTTGGGTACCAGGCCCTGTGACCCATCAGGAGACACGTGGATGCAGCTGCAGCCCCAGGAACATGCGCTGTGTGAAGGGTGTGTGCGCCGGGAGTGCTGGTGCGGGGATTTGATCCGTCGGTGCTGGGCCGGGAGGAGGCACTTGAGGGGCTGGGCAGTTGCGGACCAGGCAGAGGCAAGCAGGGAGCCCTTAGCCCGAGAAAGCCATGTGCCCTGCCTTCCTCAATAGCTCTTGTAGCAGAAGGTGCCACCTGATGGGACAGGATGCGCCTGTCGTTTGCTTCCCACTCAAGCAGGGAAGCAGCCAGGCCGTCGTCCTCACCTTCCCGGGGTCTGGGGTTCGGGCACCAGAGCTTCCAGTGAGCCCCTGCAGGGATTCACGCTATGATCCGACCCAGGCCAGGGAGGTGACAAGCCTGGACAAGGTCACCAGCTCACTAATGGCAAAGGGCCACGATTGGTCGTCTCCGTGGGTGACGTCTCAGGCTCATTCAAGCCAGGTGGAAAAGTACTGGCCTGCAAGGCTCAAGCTCTCTGCGCATGCTCAGAAGCTTGGGGAGGGGGCCGTACACTGTCCCCTGGCACACCGTCCCCGGGCACACTGTCCTCTGGCACACCATCCCCTCGAAAGTCCACCCCCTCAAGAATCCTCCCCTCAGCACTCCATCCCATCCCACCATCCCCTCAGGACACTGTCCTGTCACGCTGTCCCCTCAGGACACCATCCCCTGGGCACACCATCCAAAGTGGCACCTCTTCGATGATGTCCGCGGCCACCTGACAACAGGTTGTGATGGAGAGGGGTCGGGGAAGCTGTGGATGACAGGGATGGAGCCGTGGGGTCTTGCAGAGAAGGGCGGCCGGAGCGGGGAGGCTTTCCCTGCAGTGAATCCAGTGAGCTCCACACTTCGCTGAGCCGCCCCTGCACCAGCCCCCGCACTGAGCCAGAAACTTTGCTGCTAAGCATGAAGCAGGGACGGCGAACAAGTCCCTGGTCACCACTTCTTCCTCTTTTCTTGCCCATAAACTTCAGGATGGCCGTGGGCCCCGCCCGGCCCTCCAACCTCCCCATGCCCCAACCAGCCCGCCACAGCCCTCTCTGAGGCAGGGCTTCTGGCCCTCAGGTTTTCTGCTGAAACACCCAGAAAACCGCGGAGAGTGAGCACGGGAGCCCCCCGGGGTCTGGAGCCATCTGGGGAAGCGGCTCCCACAACATGCAGCCTTCGTGAAATATCTGGCGGCACTTCCAAGTGTTGCACAGACTCTGCAAGACATCCCCGTGGATTAATTGGAAGCATGGGCTCTCATACCCCTAGTCTCCTCCAGTCACACTGATGCCCCCAAAAGAAGTATTGTTTTTGTCTGGGGCTCCGGGAGTCCCAGGGAAAGACAGTCCTCATCGCTCTTTCTCACCCCCCCACCCAACGGACAGTCACAAACAAAAGCATAAAAAGATGGTTTTTCCATCACTTCCTTGCAGGAACGAAGAAGGAGGAGGCTGTTCTTTCCACAGGGAATCTGGGTCTGGGAAAATTAGGCTAATCCTGAAAATATAAACCGTAGGCGTTTCTAGGAGCTGCTACCTGACCAGGAACATGGCTGCCTTTCCTGCATGTTTCTGGTTGATTTCCAGACGTGTTGCCCCTGTCCTGGGGGCTTCCTTTTGTTGCCCCATCACTGACCGCACCCCTGACCTTAGTCCCAGACGCTAAGGCCACTGAGAGGACAGATGGGTCAGAGCAAGGTGCAGTCCTCTCCTGGGAGACCTCCATGCTGCTGTTCCAAGCTCATACCATCATCCTTATCATCTTCGTGGCTAACATTTTACGTGCTTTCAACTTATTAATTCATCAACTCCTTTCACCTTGGCAAATACCCTACAAGATCAGACCCATTCTCATCCTGTTCCCATCTTTACAGATTAGGAAACAGAGAGGGTTAGTCACTTACCCAGGATCACACAAGCAGGAAGGACTGGAGCTAGGACCGAAGTCTTTCTACAATGGAAGTTTGGTCACATTTCCGGGGTTCCAGCCCTTTCTGACATCCCCTACTGCCTCTGGACCAGAACTTCCAGGAATCTTTCTCACCTAAGCCCTTCTAGAGGGCCAGTTGAAGCCCCCTGTGCCCCTAGGTGTCTTCATGGAGGGAGCAGGGTAGTGGGCAGGGGGGCATTTATGGCTGAGCCCCACCCCTGTGCAGGGCCCACTTGGGCAGCCAGATCTGACCCCATGAAGTACCCTCGATCCGGAGCCTGGGGGCTAGGGGGCCAACTTCCTAAACAGTGGCTTCCTACATGCAAGCTCTGGCCTGGTGTGAAGTCAAGGTCTTGACCAAACCAGAATGGGAAGAATGCTGACAGATGGGGGAGAAGGACTCCCCAGTAAGACAGCAGCTGCGACCAACGTTCTACTAAAATGAGACTGGACGCTTCTTGCACCTGTCACACGCGAGGCCAGGTGCAGCAAAAACTTCCAAGGCATCCTACCAAGATTCCCACGGGGCAGCTCCCTGCCTCGATGCAAACTGTCCCTTGGGCCTAGAAGACTGTCCTCATCTCCGGATCCTTAGCTCAAACAACGACTCCTCCTCCAGGAAGCCTCACCTGGGACACCCCTCCTCTAAGCTCCCTCCACACCTGGGACACACCTTATGATTACAAGGGAGTCACCTCCTCCCAACTGGGGCCCCTCAAGGGCAAGATCAGGTCATCTTTAAAATCTCAGGTCCTGGCCCAAAAACATCTGTTGTGCTCATGAAGAAATACATGAAGCAGTGGATCAGTTGAATGGAAGGATTGGTGTAAATGTTTAACATTTAGCCAAGAGACACCCATCTGGAGAGGGAACACGGATAAGCAAGAGAAGCCCAAGGATGGAGGTGTCATTGTGGGCCATCAAGCCCCCCCCCACCCCTGTCACTGGCCTGCCGGGCTAGACCTGGGCACCAGTGGCTCTACACATGGCCCAAAGGGCCACTGGGGCAGCAGGGAGAGAAGGCAGACAGACTGGCCAAGACAGCAGCATCCTTTTCCCAGGAGGGCTAATGAGCAGCCCACCGGCCCCAGCCCTGGAAAACAGATTTTCAGTTGAAGGGAAGGACGTCACTGGAGATCCTGCAACCGCCTTGCTGCTCTTGTCAGAAGGAATCTGAGCTTGTCCCATGGAGAGCGGAGAGGGTCAGCTGCAGGGAGGGGGTGCTGGAGTTTTATCACTTGTAATTTAAGTTTACTTTTACAGGCAATTTTACGCTAAGTGGTTGGTAGAAGCGGCAGCCACATGAATTGAAAACGCTGTCTCAGCCGGGCTCGGTGGCTCAGCCTGTAATCCCAGCACTTTGGGAGGCCGAGGTGAGTGGATTGCCTGAGCCCGCGGGTTCGAGACCCACCTGGGCAGCGAGACCTCATCTCTACAATAAATCAAAAAATCAGCTGGGCGTGGTAGCGCATGCCTGTAATTCCAGCTACTTGGAAGGCTGAGGCGGAAGGATCGCCGGAGCCCAGCAGGTCGAGGCTGCGGTGGCCGGGAGCGGCCACTGCACTCCAGCCTAGGCAATAGAGTGAGACTCCACCTCAAAAAAAATAAATAAATAAGAAAACACCATCTCCCGACAGCCTTCAACAGAAGGTGCCCAAGGAGGCTCGACAGTGTAATTCCACCTCTCCTGCTGACTCCTCAAAAGCTCCCGCCCAGACATTTCTGTGTATCCAATGCCAAGGTCTCCTTTCTCTTGGACTCTTAGCACAGGGCGGGGTCAAGGAGACTACTTAGAGGAGGGAGGGAGGATCTCAGGATACTTGAAACACACGCCGCCCAGTACACCTCCCTCTGCCCACAACCAACACCCAGTGAAGGGAAGGAGAAAACATTTCTAAATGTCCCCAGGTCATGTGGATGGGGGGGCGTCTAAATCCTAAGATGAAAGGGGTGGGGTGACCCAGGGGAAAGAAGCATTTCTGCAGGTTACCAGGCTCTAGTCTCTGCTGGGCCCAAATTTATCCCCCCAGAAAAGCCACCCTTGGGAGAGAGAGGGATAGGGAGTTATTGCTTAACAGATACAGAGTTTCAGTTCTGCAGGAAGACGGCGGTGATGGGTGCTCGACAATGTGAATATACTTTGCCACTGAATTGCTCACTTGGTTAAAATGGCAAATTCTGTCATGTGCATCTTATCACAGTTTTTTAAAAAGGGCAACTCATCCACACTCCTGACTCCCATGCCCAGCCCTCTGCCTCCCAGAGGCGCTGAGACCTATCTTCTCCAACTCCCCCCCCACCTGTCTGGGACTCCCTGCTTCCCACAGACAACATAGGGGCTCAGCAAATATCCTGGGAAGGATTAACTCAGTTACTCTTTGCTAAAAGATCAAAGAATAGAATGGGTAGAAGGATGAGGGAGGAGGAAAAAAAATCTACACTCAATAGAGAAAAAAAAACCCTCAGCTAGGAATCAAAGTGCTGAATTCTAGGGCAATGAAAAATATACCCCGGCAGGCGCTCCTGCACGAATCTGCCATGGAGCCTTGCACAAGACGCTGGTTCGCGCTGGCGTCCGCCTCCACATGTGTGACATGTGCTCAGACGAATCTCCACGGTCCCTTCTAAGCTAAAAATTCTCTGGTTTTATTTCTCTCTGTGCCTTTGGTCTGTGGCTAGAAATAATCTCTCCAGGTAGTGCTCAAATTCTGGAACAAACTATTCCGTCTCTCCCTGTTTTTGTGTGTGGGAAGGACCTAATTAAAAAGAATCCTCACCCAGTGCTCAGAGCTCTTTGCCACCAGGTGCTGAAGCACAGCCAGGATCTGCGATTCCACCTGGTGCCTCTCATTAGGTTAACACGTGGCCAGGACCCAGTGGCCAGGACTTTCTGTCTCCCCAGGGGCCTGACATCCCTCTGGACACATCACCCCGCCACAACCCATTAGCAGAGCAGGCCACTGTCTCGGCCCTAGAGCACCAGGGAGGCAGAAAGAAGAAGCCTAGAGGTTTAACTGAGTATCTAATGAGCTGCTTTAGGAACAGGGGTCGGGATCACTACCGAGGAAGGAATGATGCCCTTCTCTGGCGTTTTCTTCTTGCCCAGGTGGGCTGGCCTTCCTGCGCCCGATAGAAAGCAGCCATCATGTGGGCCCCAGCCTCAGCTCTCGTCTCCTGAAAAGGTGGGTGCCCTCGGACAAACCCAGGACAGCCCCGGTGCCCTCGAGGGTCCGGGTCCCCCTCGGAGTCAATGGCTCAGAGCTCAGGGCAGTCAGGGGACAGATGGCACCCTCCAGACACTCCTTAGCCAAAGCCACCATGAAGCGTGAGTGGGCAGGGAGGGCCGAGAGGTGGGAGTGGGGAGGTTTTAAAAGGGAAACTGAGAAAAGCAGAATATTCCCCACACCGGGTAGACTGTGGTCCAAAGCGGACACTTCTTCCCTGGTGTTCTTTTCTAGTAAGCAAACTCAGGGCTAAGAATAGGGCCGTGGCTCCCAGGAGAGCTGGAGGAAAGCGCAGACTCATTCCTCTGGCTGCAGTGCTGAAGCCGGAAGAGAAATGGGAACCACATGGGAACTCGGCCCTCTGGCTGTTCCGGGCCTTCTTCCTCGCAGACAGGCCCCGATTTATATAACAGATGCCTGTGAATGCCGAGCACGAATCAAGCCTTTCTCATCCATGCTTTGGATGTGGGGGGATGCTGGTGCCCGGCCGCCCAGGGCCTCTCTGTTTGCTCAGGGGTGGGACCTGGGCTTCGGGAGTTTTGTTTTTGTTTTTTGTTTTAGTTTCTCAGATGATTCTCATGTACCAGGGGCTCTCGACCATCCTGTTTCACAAACTTTTCTTGAGAACCAACCTGTGCAGTGGCCTTGAGATAAGACTCCCGGTTAGAGCAAGCCCGGTGGGAGATTTGGGCCGAAAGCTAAGACGCAGTCCCTGCATTTGGAGGGTGAGGGCTCCTGGCTCCACTCCAGAGGGTCCAAGGAAAGGGCAGCCTGGCTCCCAGGAAAATGCATCCCTTACCAAAACTGCTTTATGATTCGAGGGGCAGTAGGTAATATACAATAATGTCCTGTGGTCCTAAATGTCTCAAAATGGAGTCACTTACGACAAGTGATTCAGCCTACAGTGCAACAGCAGACCGCCTCTCTAAGTGATAAACAAATGTATAATGGACCGAGGGGACAAGATGATACCGGCTGTGACCAGGCACTTCTGAGACCCGGCAAGGAAGCAAAGCCAAAAGGCGGCTGGGATCATGACGGTGGACACTCCTGCAGGTGACCATGAAAACAACAAGGAAACTGATTTCAGCGGAAATCCAGACCTGCCTGCGGTCAGTCAGCACACTGATCTCCCGAGACCCTCGCCTGTGTGCGTGGGTTGAATATATTTGCCTGACTGGCAGTGTGTGAAAGCTTCCCAATAAACTGTGAATTTGAAAGCATTCATTTGGCCACTGAGTCCCTGGGAAACCTCCCACCCGGCAGTGTCAGAGTTAGCACCACTAGACTGATTCGAACTTGACAAGAGAGTTGAGAGGAGCACTGGGTGGTTAGTCACACCATCCTGTGCTTCTGCCAGCCTCACCAGGAATAAGAAGGCCCCAGGCCAGCCCTGCCCCCTGTTCCGAGGCCAGAGCAGCAGAGTTTGACCCTTCCTGTGGGTGGTCCTTTCCAGTCTCCCTAGTGGATTGTTCCAGAAGCTCATTCACTGCCCACCTCCCTTCTCTCCAGCCACCATCTGACAAGACCCTCTCCTGGTCCATCTTTGGTGGAGGGAGAGCCCACAGCCCTGACACTTGTGGAAGTTCCGACGCCTCCTCCCTAGGAACAAAGCCCACCTCCCTCAAGCATCCAGAACCAGCCCTCCCCCTCAGCTCTTATCTGACCCTCCCCCCAGGTCCTCCCCACTCCCACGTGGGTTGCATGGGCCTTTTGTGAGTGCCAGCAATCTCATTTAAATGTCTCACTGGACGAGGTGGCACATCCCTGTAATCCCAGCACTTTGGGAGGAGGAGGCGAGAGGATTGCTGAGTCCAGGAGTTCGAGACCAGCCTGGGCAACATGGCGAGACCTCGGCCCCTCAACAAATCAAAAAACCAGGGGAGGTGCAGCTATAATCCCAGTTACTTGGAAGGATGAGTTTGAGATGGAAGGATCGCCTGAGCCCAGCAGATCGAGGCAGTGGTAGACTGATCGTGCCAATGCACTCCAGCCTGGACGAAAGAGTGAGACTCAATCAATCAATAAACAAACATCTCTTCCTCTACGGCCTTCCCACCTCAACGCGACCAGGGCAAAGCTGGGAAAGGCAGCCGGCATCAGTTGTGTTTATGGACCAATGTGAAGACTCGGCCGGGGCCTCGCAGACTCCCTGAGGCTCCAGTGCTGCGTGAAGCGGCGGTCAAGGAGAGACCCTTCCAGGAAGCATCTTCTCCGAGTGCTGGGGAAGGAGGAAGGGCAGGGACCAGGGAAAACCCCAGACCCCAGCAGCAGAGGTCCACGACCTTCCACAGCAGCATTTGCTGTGCTGAATGTGACCCCACCACGCTCCCCATGCCTGCGTCTGCCTCTGTCCCATTGCCTGCTGTCACCCAACTCCAAATTCCTTGGGAAAGGTTGTGATGGGCCACCCAGTGTGGGCCAGGTGTCCAGCTGTCAGGTGTCTCTGCAGTGATGGATGGCACGTGTCTGTGCTCCCCACTCAGTCAGGGTTCCCCAAATAGGGAGAGAGGGCGGGGCCAGCCAAGTGGCACTTTCCCTATGGCTCTATGGCCTCGGGGGCCTCTAACCAGAGGTCCACACTGGGCAGAAGATTCAAATGCCTCCTGGGAAGTGAAGGAAGGGGAAGGAAACAGGAAAGGGGAGAGGGGCCGGAGTCTTTTCGTATAAATTCATCATTTGTCCCTCGTGCCCCCTCTTGGAATGAGGGGGTGGAAGTGTCACTATTAACAACCTCTCAAGTACCCAAGATGCTGTTCTTCCTTCCCTTATTTTTTTTTTTTTAAGTCGTGGAGGGGTCTCACTATGCTGCCCAGGCTGGAGTAGAGTGGCACAAACATGGTTCATTGCAGCCTTGACCTTCTAGGCTCAGGCCATCCTCTTGCCTTAGCCTCCTGAGTAGCTGGAATCACAGGTGTGTGCCACCACGCCCTGCTAATTCTTTCAAAGATGCGGTCTTGCTATGTTGCCCAGGCTGGTCTTGAACTCTTGAACTGAAGCAATCCTCCTGTCTCAGCCTCCCAAAGCACTGGGATTACAGGCTTGAGCCACTGTGCCCAGTCTGGACTTCCTTCCTTTTTTCTAATCGGTGTACTTATATACTGTATTATAAAATATGTCAAGCATCCAGAAAATGATAGCAAATAATAGAATGATCTAATGACTACAATGTTCCTACTTCTCAGCCTCGTCAAGTATCAAGATTTGGCCAGGTCAGGCACAGTGGCTCACGCCAGTAATTCCAGCATGTTGGGAGGCTGAGGTGGGAAGACCACTTAAGCCCAGGAGTTCCAGACCAGCCTGGGCAAGGTAGTGAGATCTTGTCTCTACCAAAAAAAAAAATTAGCCAGGTATGGTAGCATGCGACCGTAGTCCCAACTACTTGGGAGGCTAAGACGGGAGGAGAGCTTGGGTCTAGGAGGTCAAGGTTGCAGTGAGCCGGGATCCCGCCATTGTACTCCAGCCTGGGCTACAGAGTAAGAACCTGTCTCAAAGAACACAAAAATGACCATATTTGGTTCCAATCATTTTTGGTTTAAGGGATAAACATTTCAAATCTGGGTGAAGCTGGAGGTGGTTTTTCAGTCATGTCCACTCTCCTCACGACTCCCACCACCTCCACCTTACTTCCAGCAAACGCCGTCCCCTCCATCAAAGATAAAATAGAAGCCACCAGTGGTGGGTGCCCCAATCCCCAGCCCCCAGCCCTGTCCCCACTGCATGCCGGGCACACCCTCCTCCCTCCCCTCTCCTCCTGTGGGGGCAGAGCGGCCTTCTCCTGGGGCTCTTCTCTTGGGGCCATCATCAATGAAGCCATCTCCCTCCTGTCTTCAACCTCTCTCCTGTTCTGGATTTTTTGCGCCAGCATTTAAACATGTTTAAACTCTCCCATTTGAAAAATAAACGAGCATACTTTCCAGTGTGGGCTGAATTGTGCTGAAGTTCTGACCCCAGTACCTGTGCATGTGACCTTATTTGGAAATAACCGGGTCTTTGCAGAGGTGATCAAGCTAAGATGAGGTCATTAGGGTGACCCCTAATCCACTCTGACTTGTGTCCTTATACAAGGAGGACACTTGGACACAGAGACACGCATAGAGGAAAGAAGATGGGTAGACATGGGGTGCCGAGCGGGGAATGCCATCTGCCAGCCAAGGGACACTCGAGGCTACCAGAAGATAGTGGAGAGGCCTGGAACAGACCCTTCCCTAGGTCTTCAGGGGGAGCACGGCACTCATTCCAGATGTTCAACCTCCAGAACTGCAAGAGGACACATTCGTGTGGCTTAACCGCCCAGCGTGTGGCCCTTCGACTGGACAGCCACAGAAGGCTCATACACCAGCCTGCAATTCCAGAACCCCACTCTCCTGCCCTCTCTCTGTCTTCCTTCTCCTTCCTGGCCAAGCTTCTTGAAGAAGCCCCAATACTCACAGCCTCTATATCCTTCCCCTGTCCCCTTCCTTCCACAGGCCACGAGATTTATGACCTTTGTCTCCACACCTCCACCAACATGGCTCTTTCCAGGGTCAGCAATGACTTCCACAAGGTCAAATTTCTCAGACATTTTTCAGTCTCCTTCTTACTGGGCTATTCAATGAGTATTTTGCACCCCTGGCCACACCATCCTTCTAGAAGCATCTTCCGATTGGCACCCATGACATCACACCTTCTGTTTTCCTCTCAGCCACTCTCAGTCTCCTTTGCCAAGTCTTCCTCCAAGAGGCCTTTCATTGTAGACATTTCCCAAGCCTTTGCCCTCAAGTCTGTCTTCCCATCATTTGACAATTTTATCCACACTGTGCTCAAGTACTCTTCACTGCCAAGATTCTATGTCCACTCCACACCTTTCCTGGGCCTATCACCCAGTGGCGTCCATGGGGGCACCTCTGATTTAACACGTGTGCCCCCAAACCCAGTGCTTTTCTCCTCCCCCCTCCACAGAGAATAGTAGCACCCTCCACCCAGTAGCTGGTCCCAGCTGCCTAGCTCAGCCTACTTCTGGTCAGTTGGAGCCGGTTTTGAGCAGATGTGCCCAGTTTCCATTGGTTCAGACCAGCTGGAGCCAGACAGAGCCAGGTCTGAATGGGTTCAGACCCTGAGACCTGCCTCAGCTGGTCAAGCTGGGCTGCACAAGAGGAACCAGACATGGTCCCCGCCTTTGTCATTCTCCAGGGACCCTCCCCGGTCTCTCCCTCCAAACAGTTCCCCAGGCTGGAGACCGATTCCAGCCTCGTTGCACGCTTGATAGCCAAGTGTTCTCCCTCCTAGTCCTCCTTGTTTAAACATTCTCCTCTCAAGCTTTCATCATTTGCCAGTTAAGTCAACTAATTTTCTACTAAACCCAATTTCACTCATGGATGGAGGGAGAGCTTGGTAATTTTTCCTCCTGCCATGTACTATTAATGATGCTTGAAATTATGCAAATAAAATTGATGAGCACAGCTGATTCTGGGCAAGTAGGAAGGGCAAGTCTTAACTTTAAAACGCCCACGGTGGAACCAGGCATTCGTGAGGCCGTCTCAGGACACAGCGGACAGTTGGAATCTCTGACTTGGTGGCTCCTTCCCTCCACACACAGCAGGGCGCAGGTGAGGACTGTAACATCACCACACTACCGCCTTATCACAGAGCGTGCCGTTCACACACGCCACCTCCCTCACCCCGGAAACCTTTCCTCACCCCGGAAACCTCTTGTGGCAGCAAAGCCAGAAGCAGATCCCACTCACTGCCCCAACCTCACTCCAGTGAGCCGGTTAATTAAAACACCAAAACACGAGGCACACAGAAAAGCTGGCTCATCCGTCCAGCCTTGTTGCTTAGTCAGTGGCCGCGACATCTGCTGTGAACATCTGTGAATAAACTACAAGAAAAGTACAAGCCACGTCTTTGTCCCGCCCGCCTCCTACACAGGTCACCTCACCAGCCAAGGGAGACGTCTCTGTGGCAGAAGCCAAGCCGAGACTCTCAGAATTCAAATTACCTTCATGTCCCGTCAAGCTGTTTTCAAATTAACCTGGTGTCGCTCCCGCAGAACAGTTCCTCGGGCTGAGAGGTGAGCCCTGAGGCTCCGGCCTCTTGTAGTCAGTGGCAAACTCTGCCCAGGACCCCTTTCCAGGCCAAAATGGTCACCATCTTGTTATGGGTTTATACTGTGTCCCCCCCACAAAAAATCCACGTGTTGAAGTCCTACCCCCCAATGCCTTAGAATGTGACCTTATTTGGAAATAGGGTTGTTGACGACATAATGTGTTAAGATGAAGTCATCAGGGTGGGCCCTAATGCAAATATGACTGGTGTCATTGTAAGAAGAGGCGATTAGGACACAGACACACACAGAGGGATGGCCATGTAAAGATGAAGGAAGGATTGATCGTGGAGACGCCTCTACAAGACAAGGAGCAGCAAAGGTGGCCAGCAGCTACCAGAAGCCCGGGAAGAGGCCAGGAGGAGATAGATTCTCCCTCACAGTCTCAGAAGACTCCAGCCCTCCTGACACCTAGACCCGGGACTTCCGGTCTCCAGAACTGAGAAAGAATAAAGACCTGTTTTGTAAGCTACCCAGTATGAGAGCCGCTCTGGGAAATTCCCACATGGCTCAGGATGTGTTCAAATCTCCACTGCGGGGAAGGCCTGCTTTTAGGAAGCATCAGGGCATCCCCAGCTGAGCATGTGCCGAGGACCTCACAGCTCGGCCCCCATTCTGGCCTCACAACCATCACTGCCCACCAACTATGGCGACCAATGCCCCCCACTTTACAGAGGAAAAAAGAAGAATGTACATCTAAGAAAGGGTGTGCCAAAAAGCGTGTTCTAGGCCAGCAGTTTCCCATGTGATGCTCTGGGCAGGACACCAGAGGACTCACAACCTGGGCCAGCTCCAAGCGGTGCCTCCTTGGCCCAACTCCTGCACTCGGCCCCTGCAACCAAAGGTATTCTGAGTGTTTTCGGGAGTGCAGAGAAAGACTTGGAAGGAATCCTCACATTCTTCCTACAAGTCTTCCAGGGTCAAGAGCCCTACTGCAATCCCTAATCTCACCCCTCAGGGTTACACTGGGGACATGGAGGACAGGTGTTTTGAAGAAGCCATGCAGACCAGCTCACACATTCTGCAGTGTCCCAGTCCCACCTCTCCCCAGACTGTGTATTGGGGTGGGGTCAGGGGTGCTTAGAAAAGCCACGGCCTTAAGTTTTTCCATTTCTCAACTCTCGATGATCATTAAAATCACCTGAGAGCTTCAACAGCCTGACACTTGGGCCCCCACTTCAGGCGGATTAAATCAGTCACCTCGAGCAGGGCCCAAACGTTGGCATGTTTCTAAGGCTCTTCAGGTGATTCTGTGGCAGCCAGGGCTAAGAACCCCCACCCTGAATGGATTCCAACCACAGCTGATGCTGTTAATTTTGCAGACATAACTGGGAAATTCTCCCGGGGAAGGTGGTTTTGTTTTTACTTTTACCCTTTTAGTTGCTTTTCAATTGTATCTGGTAACAGATTTAGAAAGCACCTTTCTGAGGATATCCCCTGAGGTGACTGAGCTGTTTCCACCAGTCTGCCCTGTCTGAGCAAGATTACTCATTCACACATACACCCCATGAGGGACCAGGGGCCAGAGCATTGAGCACAGCCTGGGGCCTGCCCATTTAACGAACTGCAAGCCAGAGATGGGGCGACCTCTCCCTGGAGCGCCTGATTCTGGGAATTTCAGATCTGCAGGAGCCTGGCAGGCAGTAAAGCCGTGTGGAAAAATATTGAATCCCTGTGAGCTGTGGGAGGGGAGCACATGCGTGTGCATTGTTTGCACGAAGGTGTGCATGTAGGTATGTATAGGTGCATTGTGCCTGCACGTGCAAGAGCATGCATTTGCACATATGTATATGGGGGATATGAATAGTCTTTTGTGCATGTGTGCAGAGGCTGAGTGTGTACATGCATGTGCATGTCAGTTACATATGTGAGTACATGTGTGAGTGTGCAAGAGTGCACACATGTGTGTGTCTGAGTGTGTGTGTGTGCACATGTGTGGTGGGCATGCACCTGTGTGCATGCATGTGCGTATGAAGAGGCTTTATGAGCATGTGTGCACACCGTGCAGAGGCATGCACCTGTATACATGCATGTAAGTCTGCATTGCATGTGTGTAGATTTGTGCATGTACACATGGGCATGCACATGGGTCTGTGTGCGCAGGTTGCAAATATGTGTCACATGTGTGTGCATGCATGTGAGTCTGTATGCATTGTGCGCACATGTGCATGCATGTGGACCCACACATGCATGTATGTAGTTGTGTGTGCACAGGTGTGTGCATGTGCATCTGTGCGCGTGTGTGCATGCATGTGAGTCTACACATGTGCAGATACATGTGTACACATGTGTAAGCGAAGGAGATGGCAGCAGAAGGGCATTCTCTGATCTTGGCATTTTTCACCAGGGCCTCACTTGGGGAGGCCTCCCAAGCGCAGCAACCCCCATCATTGTTGCACCAGCTGTGAGATGGACCATAGCAGCCACACTGATTGCCAGTGTCAGGTGCAGGAGAGTGGCCCCAGGAGAAGGCATTGCCCTGGGCAGGTAAGAACACAGAGGAGGCTGAGAGAGAACCCCCAGCACTGGTTGAGAAGCAGAACAACTGAGTTCAGTTCCCACCACTCAAGGAAACTTGTCAAATACCCTCTCATGGAAGGATGATTCTCCATGTATTGCATTGGGCTGGTGGGGGAGAGTCTTCCTATTTCCTGAGGGAGCAGTACAGGGAGGACGCTCCCCCGTCTCTGGCCCCAGGCCTTGCACAGTCAGAAGGGAGGATCTGAGTTGAGAACTGTTTGATAAATGTGACTTCATCTGGCCTCATGGTGGGGCAAGGTGTCAGTGATTCTGACAAAACAAGAGACTTTGTGTGTAGCAGAGCCTGGGATGAGGGACTCTGGATAGCCCGCATCCCAGAGCTCTTCCCACTACATCTCAGGGTCTCTGATGCTGCAGAAGTCAAGGGCCCCTAGACCTTTGCTCGCTGCTCTGCCAAGGCAGGACTGGCCCCTGGTTAGCCACAGCCACCAGCTGTGCCACCCACAAGTTGCTCAAGACCTCTTCAGCTTCGCCCAACCTGGGTCTCTTATCCTCTTCCTCCTCCTCATCACCGCCCCATCTGACTTTCCTGTAGGAAGCTTCCAAGCCAGGGAGAGATTGCCTCTTTTCATCATTTGCAAATGTTAGCTGCCTCTGCAACATTCTGCTCCGCAGACAGCATTGGTGCATCTCCTGAGCTCAGTTCAGAGGGAGCAGGGAGGGCACAGCATGGGGTGGGCACAGTGTGGTGTGCAGCAGTGGGTGCTGGCAGGCAGTGGGCACACCTGGGCTCTGAAGTGGCCTGCACAGTTCGAACAGCTGGATCTCTGACAGCAAAATGTCACCAGGGTGAGAGCCAGAGTGAGGGACGCGCTGTTCCCTCTGGTGCTTGTCCGTAGATTCAGCACCAGCAATCGGGGACAGCTCCGAGGTTGGTTCCTTAAACTGTGTGACTTACTATTTCAAGGTGGGCACCTCCTCCTCCGAGCCCGCTCCCACCTAAGCTGTGCTTCCCAACACTGCCACAGCGTGCAGCCCTCATTAGTCCCTGTCACCAACCTCCTCCTGCTCTATCTCCAGTCTTACGTGTGCTGCTCCTCTCTGGAGACACAGTTTCTTCTTTACTGAGCCCTTTGGAGACAAGTGCATTCAGCCTAAAACAATGACTCCAGTGGTGTGAAGAGGATGAAAACCTTTAAACCAAAAAGTCTTCTAAGCAACACAAACCAGGCACAGCCTCTTTCTCCCCCTGTTCAACACAACCGGGCAAGGTTCATCCCTTTGATCGGGGCCAGGGACGTTCTACCTGAATTACTAGCAGCCTCTGAGTTGCAGGGGCTAACTGCCCAAGACTGGTGCTTACTGGGCCTCAGTGACCTAAGATTGTCAATGGCTCCAGCCCCATCAGTATCCTCCTCTCTCCAACACTCTCAAGTCAGAGAGCATCAGCATTGGTGGCCAGGAGCAAATGCGATCAGAAATAGAGAGAGCTGTCTAGAATCAAGACAGTGGACAGCAAGACAATGGACAGGTTCTGGAGGGGGCGTTCACATTTTCACTTGAAAACCACCTGAGAATAAATTAATGGGCTGATGGAGAAAAGTTGATTCACATGCAAACAAGTCTGGGGCCTTCCTTATTATCCCCTGAGAAACAATCTCACCAAACGTATATGTGTACCCCCCACCCCATGAAGAGAGGTTGGTTAATGAATACAAAGTTAGATAGAAGGAAAAAGTTCTATGTTAGCAGAGTAGGGTGACTAGATAACAACAATGTGCACTTCAAAATAGCTAGAAGGGAGAACTTAAAATGCTTCCAATACATAGAAATGACAAATGCTCAAGGTGATGGATATCCTAAATCCCTGACTTGATCATTACAGGTTCCATTCACATAACAAAATATTCCATGTACTCCATAAATATGCGCCAATATGATGGACCAATTAAACACTTTTAAGGCCAATGAAAAAGAGGAATAGCATTCCACCAAAGATAAAATTGCTAATCATAAAAGGATTGATGAATTTGGCTATATTTAAATTATAAACATCTGTTTTTCAAAAAAAAAACTATAAAGAGATTGAAAATGCAAGAAACAAATTAGAAGAAGCTTTTTAAACACATAAACACACACAGAATTTATATCCACAATATATAAAGAGCTCTTACAACTCAATACAGAAATGATAAATAATCCAGCAGGAAGATGGGCAAAGGACATACATGGGCATCTCATCAAGAAAAAAGAACCAAGCCGGGAGTGGTGGCTCACACCTGTAATCCCACCACCTTGAGAGGCTGAGGGAGGAGGATTGCTTGGGCCCAAGAGTTCGAGACCAGCCTGGGCAATATAGCCAGACCTCATCTCTACAAAACAAAACAAAAAAATCAAAAAATTGACTGTGTGGTGGCATATGCCGATAGTCCTAGCTACTCGTGAGACTGAGGAGGTTGGGTTACTTGAGCCCAGGAGTTTCAGGATTCAGTGAGCTGTGATCGTGCCACTGCACTCTAGCCTGGGCAACAGAATGAAACCCAACTCAAAAAATAAAAATAAAGAAGAAATAAATAAACATGACAAAATGCTCAGCCCCATCAGTCATCAGGAAATGCAAGACCATAAGAAGATACCATGATGCCATGTTACACTCTCACTTAGGATGTCTGACAGCCTTAAATATAGGTGAGAATGTGGGAGTGTAGAACTGTGAATTGGAGCAATCACTTTGGAAAACAACCTGGCATTATCTTGTAAAGCTGAATTTGCATTATATTGTAAAGTTGGATTGTGTACCTAAGTCTATACACGGAGAAACTTACATAGGTGCGCCAGGTGACAAGTACAAAAATGTCCACCACAGCATTGTTCAAAATCATTTTTACCTTTTTTAAAAATTATTTTATTTGTATTATTTTGAGTTAGAGTCTCCCTCTGTCACCCAGGCTGGAATACAGTGGCACAATCACAGCTCACCCCAGCCTCAAATTCCTGGGCTCAAGTGATCCTCCTGCCTCAGCCTCCCAAGTAGCTAGGACTACAGGGCACATACCACCAAACCCAGCTAATATTTTGATTTTTTTTTTTTTTTTTTTTTAGAAACGAGATCTGGCTATGTTACTCGGCTGGTCTCAAACTCCTGGGCTCAAGCAATCCTCCTGTCTCAGTCTCCCAAAGTGCTAGGATTATACTGCACTCAAACCAAAATCATTTTTAAAAACAGGAAAAAATATCCACAGACAGGAAAAATTGATAAATAATAATGGCTCACTCACACAATGGAATATTATACAGCAGTGAAAATGAATAAAATACAGATACATGCAACAGCATGGATGAGTCTTTGAAACAGAATGAATTTGAAAAAGGCAAGTCTGGAGACTGCATACAGTAGACGCCATTTTTTTTAAAGCTCAAAAGCAAAACAAAACAAAAGTAAACCATATATTGTCTATGGGCACACAAGTATGGGAAAACTATATTTTTTAAAAGAGGAATTATATACACAAAATTCAAGTTATGTTTTTCTCTGGGAAGGTGGCAGAGGGAACACCCAGGTGGACACAGGATCCTTGATGATATTCCTGATCTTTTTTTTTTTTTTGAGTTGGAGTCTCACTCTGTTGCCCAGGCTGGAGTGCAGTGGCACACTCACGGCCACCGCAGCCTCGACCTGCTGGGTTCAGGCAATTCTTCCATCTCAACCTTCCAAGTAGCTGGAACTACAAGAATGCACTACCAAGCCCGGTTATTGTAGAGACGAGGTTTCACCAAGTTGCCCAGGCTGGTCTCGAATCTCTGAGCTCAGGCAATCCTTTCACCTAGGCCTCCCAAAGTGCTGGGATTACAGACTTGAGCCACCATGTCCGGTTATTCCTGATCATTAAACGGTTCACATATATTTTTACCTATTTATTTATTTAGAGACAGGGTCTCACCGCCACCCAGGCTGGAGTGCAGTGGCGTGATCATAGCTCACGCAACCTTGAACTCCTGGGCTCAACAGATCCTCCTGCGTCAGCCTCCCAAGTAGCTAGGACTACAGACAGGTGCCACTATGCCCAGTTAATTTTTAAACGTTTTGTAGAGATGGACTCTCACTATGTTGACCAGGCTGGTCTCAACTTTTTGGCCTCAAGCAATCCTCCCACCCCCCTAAAGTGCTGGATTATAGGCATAAGCCACCACACATATTTTTATATGTATCAAATATCACTTAATGAGCAAATATATTTCTACATTCCACCAATACAGTTGTTAAAAATAAACCCAATCTCGGCCAGGCGCAGTGGCTCAAGCCTGTAATCCCAGCACTTTGGGAGGTTGAGGTGGGAGGATTGCCTGTGCCCACAGGTTCGAGAACAGCCTGAGCAAATTGGTGAGATCTCATCTCTACAATAAATCAGAAAATTAGCCGGGTGTGGTAGCGTGTGCCTATAGTTCCGGCTACTTGGGCTGAGGTGGAAGGATCACCTGAGCCCAGCAGGTTGAGGGTGTGGTGGCCGGGAGCATGCCACCACCCTCCAGCCTGGGCGATAAAGTAAAACTTCAGATTTAAAAAACCCCAATCTCACACACTCACACACCATATTCCTACCCACTCGACACTCAGTCTTAGCACCGTCCTCCCCCCAAGCATCCAGGAGAGGCCTAATCACCACCCTTCCACCTCCAACAGCATTAGAGGAACCCTGGAAAGCCCAGCACTAGGGAAGGGCAGGCACCCCCTACCCATCCTCCCCCCTCCCCTGCCACCATCCATGTCCTACTGGTCCCCAGATCCCAGAATAGACCCAGGAAGTAGACCAGTTTCAGAAGAGAAACCAAGCCCACAAGGAAGGCGGGCAGGGGGCCCCCACGTGAATGATGTGGCTCAGTCCCATAAGCCAGTATGCATCCACCCCAAGCGGCAACACCAGAGATGGAGATGGGACCTGGCTGGACAGCGCTATGCATCTCTGCTTCCTCCTTGGTGCATCTCAAACACAACCGGGCACCAGCGTGGAGCAGCCCGTGGGAGACAGACAGAACAGAGGAGGGGGTTAGGAATGGCAACATCCCACAGAACACCAGAAGGTCTCCCAGGGCCCGGAGTCGTGGGACCTGCAGGGGACCATTCCCCTTCAACCCCTCCCTGCCCCCAGCTTGCTTTCCCCAGCACTCACCTCTGTAGCTCCTTCAGGGAGACCGTGACACGCAGCCCATGGCCCAGGACATACAGCGCAGCCAGGATGTCTGCCCACTGCACCATCTCCCCCAGGGGTCCACCTTTCAGGACCCGTGGACTGAACACATCCCCAGACTCCTCTGTCAGGAAGCCGATGTGGACCAGAATCTGGGGGGACACAGAGGGTCAGCTCAGAGGAGCGGCAGATCTCAGTCCTGCTCCTTTGGGGCACTGGCCGGGAAGCCGGCCAGCAGTGATCACTGAATCCAGGCAGGGCGTGGGCTGGCACTTTCCGGCAGCTGAGTAACCATGCCAGGCACTGGGGACATAGGTGAACAAGACAGTCGCATGCCTGCCCTCATGGAGCTTATGTCCCAGGCGGAAAAGGCAGACGACAGTGAACACAGACACGAGGTAATTTCATGAAATGATAAGGACTCTGAAATAAATAAAAGGGTGGATGTGAGTCATGTAAGGAGGGAAGAAGGGAGGGATGAATAGATGAGTGGATGAATGGATGGATGGATAAATGAAAGGAAGAAAGGAAGGGAGGGAGGAAGGGTGAATGAGGCAACAAACTTCCCTCCAAAAAGGTTACATTATTCCCAGCCTTCCAGGCAGATGCCATGACTTTCCTGCCTGACAAGAACCAGATGTTCACAAGATGCAGGACCCCTTTGGGGGACTTGTCATTCTCCCCCACCCTTGAAAAGGGCCAGAAACCACCACAGGCATCTATCCTGACTGCCCTATCCATCCCCCGCCCTCTCTGGGTCAAATTATGAACAGAAGAAACCCAATATTGCTTGTGTGAAGGCCTACCCTGCACCCACGTGGAAGCTGCCGGGTTCTGAGCTCTGAGTTCAGCTTCCTGAACATGCAGGAAAGGCCATGTACCTGTTTCTGGTCCCTCCAGATGTCCCCTAGCTTCTGCGCCAGACGCTGGGCAGCCAATGCCCACTGAGCCGTGAGCCGCTTGGTCCGTTTCTTCATAAAGATCAGGGACTCCTTCCCGCTACCCATCAGCTCCAGCAGGTGGGACAGGTTGCTCCGGAAAACTGCCTGGAGGGGTCCAGACCTCAGCCTTTCAGCCCCCAGACCCACAGCCGCTGTGGTCCTCCACTGGCCTGGGCTCAGAAGCTGGCATCCTCTCATGAGGCTGGGACCTGCTCCAGCTTCTCCTAAACTTTCCAAGGGGCCCACTAGCCCCCCAGATCAAAGGGCCCTGCCCTCAGCCCCCAACGCCCACCCCTTCCAGCCCAGCTCTGACTAATCCCCTGCCCTGAGCCCTTCCTGGGAGGTGTCCAGCTGTGGCAGCTTCCCAGGAGCCCGGCCAACACCAGGAGGCAGCCAGGGTGGTGATCAGAGCCAGGGCTCCCACAGCAGGGATGGAGGTGGCTGCCACAGTAACTGTGTGCCTTGAACCCATTAACTCTCTAAACCTCAGATTCATCATCTGCTAAGCACGATCACAGGAGGTTGGTTGGGAGCTTTGAATACAAGCAAAGTGTCTGCCACACAGAAAGCCCTCAACAAGTGACAGTTATTATTACTATCATTCTAGTCCATTAAGGGGGCGCCTCCAGGGTCCCAGCCTGCCCTGCAAGGAGGCCTAGCTTGGTGGCATCTTCAGGACAGGCACTGTTAGGCCGGCCTCCCATCTGCCAACAGGGTGGGCTGGGACCTGCAGCCTGGGTCAGCCTCATTCCCCCCAGGATGGAGGCTTCTTCCTGCTGTCCCTGGGGACGTGCAGCCACACTGGCCCACCCACCCCCCAGGCCTACCTGGACTTTGGGGAGGGGCTTGGGCGCTGTCTGGGCAGCTGTCTGGTTCCTCCAGGGCAGCGGGGGACAGAACCACTCGACTTCACTGAGGTAGATGAGGAAGGAGCACTCGGTGCCATCCACCCCGAAGAAGGCGTAACAGGGGTCAGAGGTCCAACGGGCACGCATCCACTGCGGAGAGGGCCAGGCTGGGCAGGGGGCCAGCGCTGGCCCACCTGCCCTTAGTGGGCTCCCCCCAGCATGCATATCCCCAGGGCCCTGAGGACCCCCAGGACGGGCTTGTGCAGCTGCCCTAAAGATACAGCAAGGGATAGGACAGAGAAGAGAAACTGAACAAGGACTCTGGCTTCTGCCCTGGCCCCCAAGGACCCCCAGAGAAGGCAATGGCAGAGCCACCATCCCCCGGGTCCAGAAAGAGGCGGAACTGGGGATCAGGCCAGCTCAAAGCTCCGGGGTGAGGAGCCGGAAGTACAGCAGTGGGGGCCTGGCTGTCTCCCTCTTCCTTCATTCCCCATGTCCCCACCCCAGAGCAGGGTTCACCTAGAGGCCAAGGCCAGGGAGCAACCTCCAAGGGGGCAAGGGCTGGGGCCAGCACGGGACATACCCACAGTGCTCCCCAGGTGGCCACTGAGGAAGGGGTCCTCGGTGCCACCACCCATCCCTTGGGGGGTTTGGGACCAGTGAGGAGTAGGCTTTACAGCTGTGGACTGTCTCCTGTGGGGACAGACTTCCTGCAGCCAAGGTGGCCCTGGCGTGGGGCGAGCAGGTGGGCTCTCAGTCCAGGAGGCGGTAGGTGGCAGGAGGGACAGAGCGGAGGGTCGTTTCTGAGTTTGTGGGGAACTGGGCTGTTGGTGGTGGCACGAGTATACTTAATCACTTGCTATGAGAAAGCATCAATGATCCTGAGTAGGACTCCTGGGGAATTTGGGTGGGGTTGGGTGGATGGACTGAGCAGAGAAGCCACGTCCCTGAGCTTGGCCTCTGTCAGCTAGTGTCGGGGTCCAGGGCAGGGTAGAGAGGCCCTCACAAGTGGACATCCCAGCCAGGATGTGCTAATTGGGACACAGACCCACATAAGAACCGCCCCCACCACCACCTGCTCCCCTGACCCCTCAGCCCCAGCCTCACCTCTACCTTCCCGGAGCAGTCGGGGAACTTGGGATCACTGGGTGCCTCACATTGGTCCCGCCGGCCTTCGGACACTGTTGGGAGAGGTTGACTTGTTGAGGACCTGGGACCAGGAGGAGCCCAGGGAGAGAGGCAGGAGGAGTGGGTGGGCCTGGGTTGAGTAGGGCAGTGGCCCACACAACCTGCAGCCTGAGTGTTCCCACCTGAAAGGCCACTGGCCCCAAGGGCGTTCCCCAGGTCTGGTTTGTCCCCTTCCATGCCCCCAGCCTCCCTGGAGAGTTCAGTGAGGAGCTGGTGTCAACAGCCATGGAGTGGCTCCCTGGATAGGCAGGGCCTCACGCACCCACCCAAACTCATGCCCGACATTTTCCGAGGAAGGCAGAGACGAGGCTTGCTGATACCAGTCTGTTCCTCCCACATCACGGGGACCAGAGGGGGCCACCCGGGGACCCTTCTCCAGGTGCCTCACTCTTGGAACTGTCGACCCCAGTGGCCAAGACTCCAGGGGCCTCCTCTGTTCTTATCACCCTCCTGCCAAGTGGATGCAGTGAACCCCGAGTCCCCTGAGAAAAGCCTGAAGCCAGGAGGGTGGCTGTCAGGAGAAGTCAGGGCCCACCCCAGGTGTCCCACCTTCCCAAGGCCCCCGCCTGAGATGCAGAACATCGGGGTCTCGAAGGATAGAGGGCAACCTGGGCCAGGGCGCCCCCAGCACCCACCCTTGCTGTGCAGGAGCAAGCTGTGGCGCAGGATCTGGTCCACCTTCACCGCGATGTCAGAGACGTTCTGGGCAATGGCCTGGATTCGCTCCATGAGGCCGGCCCCTGGGGACAGCCTAGACGAGGAGGAGCCACAGGTGAGCCTTGGACGTCCCCTGGGTGCCTGGGAGGGCCCCGCAGGAAGACCAGTGGGCAAAGGCGGCAGGATCTGCAGGGCTCCAGGCACGGGAACTCCCAGGGGACCCGCTGGGGAGGAGCAAAGCCGGGTGGGGAGACGGAGCTGGCCACCTGCCCCATCCAAGGCACATGTGGCACATACATAGGGGAAAGCCCACATCTGCATGTGGTAGGCATGAGGGTACGTGTGCCCATTATGCACATGTTCTCATATCTAACATGTATGCCCATAGCTGCACATGTGTCCATATCTGCACATGTTCTCATAGCTAAGGTTTGTGCCCATGTCTGCACAAGTTCCCATATCTGCACGTGTTCCTATCTCACGTGTGCCCACATCTGCATGTGTTAGGTGTGTCTGCGCATGGGCTCGTATCTGCATGGACCAGGCATGTCTGCACGAGTGCTGCACGTGTGTTGAAGGGCAATGCCTAGGGCTGACACAGGCAGAGGAATTCCATTCCAGAGCCTGGACAGGACCCTTCCAGGAGCTTCCCAGGTGACAGAGGCCGTCTTCCCAGGCACGGCTAGTCACCCTGAGTCTGTTTCTGTTTCCTCCCAAAGCTACATTGTGCCAAAATAAATTCCACCTACAGAAGCCTGGGAACTTGCCAAGTATTAAAACTCGAGTAAATTATCACTAGCTCCCTGAAAACAAATCCTGCCCAGGATCTTAAACGGGGTGACTACCGCTGCCATCACGGCCCTCCGCCTCGCCATCAATACTGATGTTGCTTTTGTTTTGAGGAAACTTATTCCCTTGTGTTGATTACCCCTCAACTCTTGGGGAAGTATATTAGACATCAAGTGCCATATTTATCTCATTGCAAAGCCTTCTATTGAGATGGATTTCACTCCCCTGGTAGACCTGTCTGCAAGGACAGCCCTGGGGCCTTTCACCAGAGAGTGGCTGGCCTTTTGTGAACACATTAATTCCGTTTCCTTTGATTCTCTTTTTTTTTTTTTTTTGAGTTGGAGTCTCACTCTGTCACCCAGACTGGAGTGCCGTGGCCACTCCCCGCCACCAGCCACGGCAGCCTCCACCTGCTGGGCTCCGGCGATCCCTCCGCCTCAGCCTTCCAAGTAGCCGGAACTACAGGCGTGCGCTACCACACCCGGCTAGTTTTTTATTTATTGTAGAGATGAGGTCTCGCTGCCCAGGTGGGTCTCGAACCCGCGGGCTCAGGCAATCCACTCACCTCAGCCTCCCAAAGGTGCAGGATGACAGGCTGAGCCACTGAGCCCGGCTCCTTTGATTCTCACTTCACCCCCTGGCTCTGCAGGTCAGCTGAAGCTCCATTTATCCCCTTAAAGGTACTGGGACTCTATTGCTGCACACAATGGTCATCAAATGAAGGATTTTTCAGCCTGGGCTCCACTCGGGTCTACAAACATCACCCTGCCTCCTCCTCTGGGCTGGGAGCGCTGCCCACAGAGAAGGCACCCCTCTCGGCGGCCACAGGCCCTCTCAACACCTTCCTCTCTCTCCCTGCTTTCCCTAAGGAGAGGAAGGGCGATGGCTCCGCAGAGTGGGTGAGTGAAGGAGACAGAAGGGGACAGAGCAGACACGGAGGTGAGCAAAGGACAAAGCAGAGCATGGAGGTTACAGGAAAGAGGAACAAGCCCCCCATGGACACGCATGCGCACACATGACACGTGTGAGCATACACGACCCAGTCCATACTCTCACTCTTTTTAGTTCGATGTCCAATGCCAACTTTAACAAAAACAACAAATTTTCAAGAGGAAACTGGCACAGCTCTTGCACTTGTTTCTTTGGGCTGCTGTAACAAATTACTGCAAACTTAAAAGAAAACAGACCATTACACAGCACTTTGAGAGGCTAAGGCAAAAGGATTGCTTGAGCCCAGGAGTTTGAGACCAGCCTGGGCAGCGGAGTGAGACCTTGTCTCTACGAAAAAATCAAAAAATTAGCCAGATGTGGTGGTACACACCTGTAGTCCCAGATGCCTGGGAAGCTGAGGTGGATGGATCACCTGAGCCTGGGAGACCAAGGCTGTATGTAGTACGCTGTGATTGTGCCACTGCACTCCAGCCTGGGCCACAGCATGAAACTCCAACTCAAATAAATAAAAAGGAAAATACAATAAATAAAACAACACACATTTATCCCCTCATAGCTCTGGCGGCTGGAAGTCAGAAAGTAAGGTGTCAGCAGGGCTGGGTCCTTCTGAGACTCTGAAGTGGAGTTCATCCTGGCCTCTCTCCCAGCTCCTCGTGGCTTTCTCCCTGTGAGTCTGTGTCCAAATTTCCTCTTTTTTTTTTTTTTTTTTTGAGTTGGAGTCTCATTCTGTCGCCCCGACTGGAGTGCAGTGGCACACTCCCGGCCACCGCAGCCTTGACCTGCTGGGCTCCCGCGATCCTTCCGCTTCAGTCTTCCAAGTAGCCAGAACTACAGGTGCGCGCTACCCCGCCCAGCTAATTTTTGATTTATTGTAGAGACGAGGTCTTGCCATGTTGCCCAGGCAGGTCTCGAACCTGCGGGCTCAGGCAATCCACTCACCTCGGCCTCCCAAAGTGCTGGGATTACAGGCTGAGCCACCGAGCCCGGCCCCTAACTTCTTACCAGAGACCTCAGGGTACAAACAACTCAGGTCAGAGATGAGCCAGGGGGCCCTGCCAGGCCAGCTGTGATTCTGGAACAAACTCCAGCCCATTGCAACCCTTCCTGAGAGGCCCACTCCCTCGAGGCTCCTCTCCTACCACCCTGCAGGAGCTGGATCACTTCTCTGAACCCCCACACGAGGGGGTGTGGTTGCAAGTGGCTGACCTGAAACCCCGAATGGAGTCCTGAGTCCTCAAGGGCAGGAACAGCTTTCCTATGTGGAGGCTGGCACTGCCCAGCATGGGCCTCATGCCCAGGGCTCCATCAATGTGGGCCGAATAGAGTCCCCCCAAATTCACATTCACCTGGGACTTCAGAATGTGACCTTATTTGGAAGAGTCTCTGCAGATGTCCTTAGTTAAGAGGAGGTTATATTGGATCAGGCTGCCCCTAAACCCAATGGCTGGACCTTTATAAGAAGGCCATGTAGCCGAGTGCAGTGACTCATGCCTGTAATTCCAGCAAGTTGGGAGGCCGAGGTGGGAGGACTGCTTGAGTCTAAGGATTCAAGACTAGCCTAGGCAATAGGGAAACCTTATCTCTACAAAAAACAAAGAAGTTAGCTTGGCATGATGGCACACACTTATAATCCCAGCTACTCAGGAGGCTGAGGCAGGAGATCGTCTGAGGCAAGGAATTAGAGGCTGCAGTGAGCTGGGATTGTACCACTGCTGGTCAATAGAGTGAGACCCAGACTCAAAAAATAAAAGAAAGAGAAAAAGAAGGCCAGGGAACACACACAGGGAAGAAGGCCATGTGACAGTGGAGGCAGGGTTGGAAGTGATGTGTCTACATGCTGAAGAACACCACTCACTGCCAGCAGCCACCAGGAGCTGGAAGAGGCAGGAGGGATTTCTTCCCTGGAGTCTCTGGGAGGAACATAGCCCTACTGACATCTTGATTTCAGACCTCCAGCCTGCAGCACTGGGTGGGAAGACACTTCTGCTGTTTTAAATCCCCCTGTCTGTGGTCATTTTTTACGGCGACCCTGGAAAACCAGTACAATCACCATCCTCAGAATTAGGGGGAAACAGCTTGAATCCATCAGAAAACGAGAGTCCAGATTCTCCTAGACACCCCCGCTATCGGGAAGTTCTCTTCTCCAGCCATGTTCCTTTTGCTGAAGGCCAAGGTCTCATTCTCCTGCTGTTCTTTTGGGAGTAGGAAAAAAACCCAAGGATTCCCTTGATTTTCAAGCCCTGTGTCAGTGATCCTCCATACTGTTCAGAGATTTTCTAGAAAGGAGGACCTTGACATCAGAGGTCCTGGATTCAAATCCCAACTCTACGGTTATGTGATCTTGAGCAAGTTATCTAACCTCTCTGAACTCAGGTTTTAACTCCTGAATAACAGAGTAAATTGTGGGGATTAGCTAGGAGACTGAATGTACTCAGCATAAAGTAGGTGCTCAATATATGCTTGTAATGTCTTTGCTCCCTAATGGTAGCAGTCATCTCATTCCTTTTTTTTTTTCCATTGGAGTTTCACTCTGTTGTCCAGGCTGGAATGTAGTGGCACACTCACAGCCACCCCAGCATCAACCTACTGGGCTCTGGCGATCCTTCCGCCTCAGCCTTCTAAGTAGCCGGAACTACAGGCACGCGCTACCACTCACAGCTAATTTTTTATTTATTGTAGAGATGAGGTCTTGCCAAGTTGCCAGGGCTGGTCTCAAACCCATGGGCTCAGGCAATCCACTCGCCTCGGCCTCCCAAAGTGCTGGGATTACAGACTAAAACACTGAGCCCAGTCTGTCATCCCATTCCTGAGAGGACATGTCAAGTATCATGAGCCCAACTCCAGAGCACTTTGCTTTTTTGGGGACTCAGCGATTTTCCTACAATAAGTGTTTCTGCATAAGACATATCGCTAGCACGGGCTTTAAATAGTGCAGATGGCATCTGTCTGATTTAACAAGTTCAACTTGTTCAAAACAGAATTACTCGGCGTCACTATTATTACACTGGACTTAGCATTTGCGCAGCACTTTCTATTTTCAAATAACATATGATTAGGCTTCTCTCCCTGAGAAGCTTTTCTAAAACTGACAATAAAAGTAGATATCGAGAAGCCTCAAACCACAGCAGATCTGTGACCTTGGAAATGACTGGGTGAAAAACAAAAAGAGGGGCAGCACTGGGGGACAAGGGACAGCAGCCTCCAGCTGACAGGGTCCGGGAACCCAGGGCCTGGGTGCTGTCACCATGAGGTGGGTGTCACCATGGCTGACATCTCCACTGGAGCCAGAAGGTGTAGGCCAGGGCTCACATGCCTTCAAGAACCCGTGAACATGTTTGAATTTCTTCAAAAGTCAGAGGGAAAACACCTTGTGGAGCAAAGAAAAATGTTCCAATGTGTAACGTTCATATATCCATCTTTACACCAACAGAGTCATAAAATAAAATTTTTGCTATGTGTTGCCTTGTGCCTGTCCCCCCACGAATGTGAATGTATTTGAAAATAGGATTGATTCTAAGTTCCTGGGGTGGGGGGAGGAGTTAAAAAAGAAAGAGAGGAAATAGGGTCCCTGCAAATGTAATTAGGGAAACTGATATGAAGTCATACTGGAATAGGATGGTTCTCTGAGACTATTGATAGGACTGGTGTCCTTAGAGAAAGGAGAAACTTGACCCTGAAGACACACAGAGGAAGGACACTCTGTGAAGACTGAAGCCAGACTGCTATCAGCCAAGGAGGCACCGGAAACTGGAGAGAGGCCCAGAGCAGATCCTTCCCTGGCCCTATCTCAAGGGGCTCAGCCTGTCACCGCCTTGATCTTAGATTTCCAGCCTCCAGAAGAGATCATCTGAGTCTGTCTTTTAGCCTACCCAATTGACTCCACTTTGTTACAACAGCCCTAGGAAACCAACACCATTTCAATCTTTTTAAAGGAGGAAGACCCCAGGATGGCCTGGGAAGACAGGGCTTTCCTGACTGTTAGGAAGACATGAGGAAACTGTTCAGCTAATGGTATCGACAATGACATAGTCGACGGGCATTGAGCACTCGCTTGCCAAACTCTTTATACACATGATCTCACTCAGTGCTCATGACAGCATCATGACTCCTTTGAATGTCTCCACTGCACAGATGAGGAAACCAAGGAAGGCATAGCAAGGTTGAGGAACTTGCTCAGGGTTGCACAGCGATTAAGTGGGAAAATCAGGTTCCAACCAGACAGCCTGGTTCCAAAGCCTACCTATCACAGGAAGATACTGAACTGGTTTCTGTGACAGGGGAGGGGCAGGTGAAGAGGATGCTCCCCGGGGAGCCTGGAGCAGTAGGTGCTGGGGGAGGACAAGGAGTTAGGTACCCCCAATGAACACCTGGAGATGCATGTGGTGCCTGCAAGCCTACCAGGGGCCTCCAGTCCTTTGTCCTCAGCAAGGGAAGCAGCCTGGAGCCATGAGTGAAATACTGGATTTGATAAATCAGAAAAGGCTGCCTCGAGCCAGGCTTGGTGGCTCACGCCTGTAATCCCAGCACTTGGGAGGCCTAGGCAGGAGGAATGATTGAGCCCAGGAGTTCAAAACCAGCCTAGGCAACATAGAGACCTTTACCAAAAAAAAAAAATTTTTAAATGATAGGCATGGTGGCACATGCATGTAGTCCCAGGTACTCAAGAGCCTGAGATGGAAGGATCACTTGAGTCCAGTAGGTTGAGACTGTGATCGCGCCACTGCACTCCAGCCTGGGCGACAGAGTGAGACCCCAACACACACAAAAAGAAAAGGTTGCCCAAGACACAGCTGAGCTGCATGAAGATAATCCATTTCCCATCCCTTACACCTTAGGCAGGTGGGGCCAATAGGTGAACTGTGAGACAGGCAGGAAGGCACCATTTCACCCACAGGGTGTCCATGCTCAGGTGGGCAAGAGGCAGACCATCAGAACCATGGCCAGGGCTGAGCACAAGGCCAGTCCCCTCCCGGAGTCTAGAAAGTGACATCCTGGGGGTGGGATGCTCGGGGCCATTTCTACTGGGACTGCAGCCAACACCCCCAGGCAGGAGGCAAAAACTGCTGCTGCTCTGGCAGGAGTTTCCCAGGCAACAGCCACCCTAACGCCGCAGGGCGTCACCAGCGTACAAATCTTCAATTCTGTCTGCCCCGGGGCGGGGCTGGGGGGAGATACGGGAACAATAATGACCTCGCCTTACTCCCACCATCGAATGCACCGCATCACCCTCCAATTTGCACAAATGACGGAGAGTCCTTTAGACCTTACTCATAGCATATTTTTTATGTCTTTCCTTTTATATCTTCGGTACGTGCATGTTCAAAGAAGGAGACAGTTAACCCAGATGAGCTTGAACCAATGGGCTTCTGACATAGCGGTGAAGATCCAGCCTGAGCAGTGGACCTGAGCGGTGAAGACCCAGCCCATGTTGGGGAGAGGCAGGAGAGGGTAGACTGCAGAGCTCAGGAGAGGTCCCAGGAGAGAGCCTGCCAGTCATGTGCCTTCCCTACCTTTATATACTGTGTGCCTGCACTGGGCACAGAGGATACAAACACAGTCCCACCCTCAAGGATGCTCTGAGTGAGGATATAAGGGAGAAGAGGAAGGGATGAGGGCCTTCTGGGGCATGTCTGTGTGGGCTGACCCTCGGGCACATCACAAGTGTATCTGCACCACATAGAGCAGGAGGGGGTAACACACGGGTGCCCAAGAAGCCACGCTGTGTGTGCAACAGAGGGCTAACACAGTTCTGGGAGGTCCACACCCTGCATGTTCTAAAGGAAGGCCTGTCCCTAGACCTGCTCCTGGGAGGTCGCCCCTAAGCCCTTGGAATGGTTTGCCGCATAAGATTATCTTTGTTTACCTGGGGTCTCGGTTCATCCCAGACAGTCTATGTGCCTTACAGCAGGGACAGTGGGTCACAACGCATCAGCTCGACTTCTGGTCAGCCATGTGGGTGGACAGTCATGTCTGCATGGCCCAGACCCAGTAAGATCTCTAGACACCCAGGCCGGAGTGAGCTTCCCCGGTTAGCAATACCCCACATGTGCTGTCACATGTAGTTGCTGGGAGATTAAGCGCCATCCACACTTACTGGGAAAGGATGGCTAGAACTCAGGCTGGTCTCTCCTGGGTTGGCTGGTGTTCATCCATACCCTTTCATCGTAATAAGCTGTAATGGATGAGTCCAATGGCTTTGTGAGTCCTTCTAGCAAATCATTAGTCCTCTGGGAGGCCTTGGGGACCCCCGGACACTCTGTGCCAGTGCCTTGCTTCTGGAGACCTTTCAGGGCCAGCCTGAGGTCACCCCCTCCTCTGCACACAAGGATCTGCCAGTTCCCCTCCTGCCTGGCACTCGGAACTATGTGAAGGGCAGAGAATGCAGGTCCTGAACAGTCCTTGAAAGCGTCTTTCTGCCTCCTCCAGCAAAGGTGGGGTCCAGAGTCCTGGCAGCTGCTGCATTCCACGCCCAGACAACCCAAGTGGCCAATGGTCTACAGACCCTGACTTTCTGACGTCATAAAACAGATATTGGGAATTCTGCTTGTCAGCCCACCTCTGTGAGATAACAAAAGTCTTCAGAGGCCGGCGCTGTGGAGAGGGAATCCTGAATGTCTGCTGCACCAGGGAAGGGGAGATGGGGCCCCACAGCCAAATGGGGTCCTCCCCACGGCTGCTCCTCTCCAAGGGAAGGAGGCCTCCTTGACCCGCCCCAGAGCCCCCCATGCCACTTGCCAAGGGTCTGATGAGGTCGGAACTTGACAGTCTGCACGGACATCAGACTCTCAGGTCGGGCATGTGGCCGTATATCCCAGGCCTCCCTGGGTTCCAGACTTCTTGCAACCAAACCAAAGACTTCCAACCTCCTGGCCCGAATGCCATATCAGCCACACTGTGCTGGCTTCTTTTTATTTAATGGGGTTGGAGACACACTCCAGGAAGCCCCCTGTCCTCTTCAGGGCCATGAGGACTGTGGAGGACTTAGAAGAGGAGCCATAGCTGGGCACGGTGGCTCAAGCCTGTAATCCCAGCACTTTGGTAGTCCAAGGCGAGAGGATTGCCTGAGCTCAGGGGTTCAAGACCAGCCTGGGCAACTTGGTGAGACCTCCTCTCTACAATAAATAAAAAAATATGCCGGGCATGGTAGCGCATACCTGTAGTTCCAGCTACTTGGAAGGCCGAGGCAGCAGAAGGATGGCCTAAGCCCAGCAGGTCGAGGCTGTGGCCGGGAGCATGCCACTGCACTCCAGCCTGGGTGACAGATTAAGACTCTGACTAAAAAAAAAAAAAAAAAAAAAAAAAAGAGGAGCCATGCTGTGTCAGAAGCACAGAGGGCTTTGGAGTCAGCCAGGCCCACCAGGTTGACTCTGTGCTACACATCCTAGATCAATTGAACTCTCTGGGCTTCGTCTCCCTCGTCTGTCAAAGTGGGCAACCCTCAGAGGGCTGCTTAGAGGAAGAAGTAATAAAATGCACTTAGTCTTGCTTCTGTTATAAACCCAATGTCTGTATCCCCCCAAAATTCATATGTTGAAATCCTGACCCCCGAGGTGATGGTTTTAGGAGGTGGGGTCTTTGAGAGGTGACTTGATCATGAAGATGAAGCTCTTATGAACGGGGCTAGTGACCCCATAAAAAGGGCCCCAAAGAACTCTCTCACCCTCTTTCTACCATGTGAGGATGAAGTGAGAAGTTGCCTCTCTGTAACCCAGAGGAAGGTCCTCACCCAAACCTGGCTGTGCTGGTGCCTGACCTCAGACTTCCAGAACTGTGAGAAATAAATGTCTTGTTAATAAGCCCCTCGGTCTATGGTATTTTGTTAGAGCGGCCTGAACTCACTAAAACAAAACTTGATTTTAATTACCATAATTATTATCATTACTGTGGTGGACATTGAGTCCAAGTTAGGTCCCAATCCCTTGATTAGAATGAAGCCCCAGTTAGGTCTGCCCAACAATAGAATGGACCATATCAGAGGGTGCTGAGTCTCCTGGCTCTCACCAAGGGTTTAAATGGATCAGAGGAGCACAGGATTGGAGCCCCTTCTGGGAGGTTGACCCGGAGATGTGCCACACGCCTGCCTCCCCCAGGCCTGGGACTCCACAGGACTGGGCCTCCTGGCTAAGGCGGGTCTGGCCCAGACCTTTGCACGTGACCCCGTAGTGACGGATTATTCCCAAGCCAGGCTAGAAGGCCACTCAAGGTCACTGCCAATGAGAGGAGGGTGGGGGTGAGGAGAGTGAGGGTCTCTGGTCCCACCCCAAAAGCTGTGGGTACCACGCAGGGCCAAGCAGACAAGCTGGAGACAAGCACTATGAGGAATTTCGGAGGGCCAGCAGGTCTGACTCACCAGCTGAAAGGGTCCCACATTCCTCCCAGCCTGGCAGAGATCCCACTCAGAATCATGGGACTTTTTTATACCCCACCCCCAACAAATGTGGCTGTTACATGGTTGCTCCAGCTCTCTGCACCACTTGCTGCACAAAATTTGCAGACCTGGCTTGGTACCCCTCGACTCTGTACCCAGGGCCAGTCCTCTCCCTGTCTGAGCCGAGTTCCCTACAAAACGCAGACCTGGACAGGATCTTTCCTGAGGAGCTCTTGGTGAAGATCAAAGTTCCTAAGTGCCCACTGGAGGGTATCTGTCATTGTTGTTTGCTATCATCATTAATTATTATTATTGCTATTTCAGCCAGCTCTGCAACAAAGTCTGATGGAATCCAGAACATGTGCCCGGGGCTGAAGGTGGCCTTGGGTGTGACACTGGCCAGAAGAGGCCCCTGACCTGGCAACCAACCCCTCTCTCCGAGGAGGTGCCAAGGTGGCCCCAGCCAGCTCCGGAGATGAGAGGAGTTTGCAAACAGTTCGGGGTGGTGTAGAGTGGGAAGGGACACTGACCTCCTAGGCTAACAGGTGCTCTCCCTGGGAGTTCTTACCTCCCTGCCTGGTCGAGCCATCCCTTGGTGGGCCCAAACCCATCAGTGACCTTCCGTGAGCACTGTGACCTCAAGAAACTGCCCAGGTCCCTAAGTCCAGGACATCTGAGAGGACTTGTAAGACCCACTGGCCCCACCCCTTACTTTCAAGAACTGAACCAGAGCAGATAAAGCCACTTTCCTGAGGTCATGCAGCAAGCTCGCAGGACTCAGACGCCACCCCTGTGCCAGGCCTAGCTTCACCCCCCTGCGTTTGGAAAACAGCTAAATGCACCTGGAATGTGAGGCCAGGGCCTGTGGCTATTTTCTGCACACCCACTAAGCATCAGGCATTCCACCAAAACCATCATTTCTTACTCAGAAAGTAAAAGAAGGCCAAGCTAGGCTTTGGGTCACCACCCACCTCATCTCTGAGTACTGCCCCAGAGCACCCGATGAGGCAGCCAGCACAGCAGGCCACCTGCGGCCACAGACCCTTGGTTCCCTCCACTACCCAGGGCCTAGGGTGGACAGTCCAGGGCCAGTGGGGAACCTGCAGGTGACCAGTGGCTGGTCACTACTTCCTCGCAGGCTCCAGTCCTCAATCCCTACAGACCAGTTCCCCCAAGCAGCCCCCTGAGGTTCGACGCCCCATTCCCAGTCCCATGAGGTAATCACCGATTCCAGTCCAATCCCCTGGTCCCCAGAACGAGCTCTCCAGGCCGCCTTGGGAAGGAGGTTTAATTCTGAGTTCTTCCCTTGATTTATGAGGGTTGCATTCAATTAACGGGGGTATTGATTTCCCACAGCTGGGTAGGGTGTTTGCTGGGAGTTGTTATTTTATTATGAAACCGATCGCTTTCCTTTGAAAACACAGAGACTCACGTCCGCAGGTGCCCGCAGACACACGCCGGGAGATGCGAACGCACACGGCTGGAAATGCCAGTGACGCAGTAGGGAGATGCATTCTCTCTGTATCTGTCTGTCTCACACACACCACCACGGGATGTGAGAGCCTTCACCCCTGCGTCCGGCCTGCCTGCATTTTCCCTTCTCTCCTCCTCTGCTTCAGCCCTTCCTCGGCCCCATCCAGAGTCCCCGTTGATGTTGGGAGGTCCCCTCCCCAAGTGAGAGCAGAGAGGATTCCCCTCTCCCCAACCAAAAATAAAAACACAAATACACATGCACACGCACTCCCTCTGTTAAGATAAACTGAGTTTGAGCTGTGAGCAGTGTCGTGACTCCCTGCCCAGGGGGCAAAACAGAAGAATTAAGGCTCAGCTGAGAGGAGCAAAGGTCCTGTGGCCAGAGGGAGATTACTGTGTTCCAGGAAGAGTGAGAAAGCTGGGGGCAAGTGGGAGGAGCCAGAGAGACTTAGGGTCAGGTGTGTTGGGGCCACTGAAAGACTTTGACTCTTCCCTGAGAGAGTTGGGGGGGGGGTTGTGGGAGGGGGGAGCAGAGCAGGAACCTGATCTAATTGATGTCTTAGGAAGGTCCCACTGGCTGTGAGTTGGGAATAGCTGGGGGCATGGTAGGAGGAAGATAGGACCCCAGGCAAATTCCAAAGGTGGAGAGGATTTGCTGACGGACAGGGCGTGGGTATGAGGGAGAGGGAGATCAAAGGTGACTGAAAGGGCGGGGTCTGGGCTGTGGAAATTGTGGAGCTGATACAGCCTGAGATGGGGCTGGGAAAAAGCAGGCCTTGGGTGCTTCCAGGAGACACTGAGCTGGAGTCATTCTCAGGACATCCAGGTAGGTGGGCAGGTGGATATCCAGAGATGGCATCCAGGGCTTGGCCCCAGCTTAAGACACACACTGGGAGTCTAGAATGCATGGCGATTTTTAGAGTCATCCAAGTCTGGGATTGGTGTCCACCATTGCCCCTCACTCATCAGGTCCTCCAGCCACAGAGCAGCCCCTCCTCCCCAGGACCCCTCCCTCCACAGGTCTGCGGGTCGTCTGCTCCCCTCACCAAGCACCCCCCAACCCCCCCCATCTACCTTGTCAAAACATCCCTCCTTTGAGACTCATCCCAAATTCCCCCTTTGCCATGAGGACTTTGGAATTCTAGGTCTCCCCCTGCTTGGCCGGGTTGCCCCTTTCTCTGCATCCTCACGGCACAGAAAAAAGAGACAACATGTTCTTCTGCATGCCAGGCACAGGTCCCGGTCCTCCCTCCCACCAGCGTTATCTCTAACACACACGAAGAATTTAAGCCTCAGGGATGTTAAATGACAAGCTCGAGGTCACCCAGGCCTGCCCTGCCTCCAGGGGGCCATGGGCCAAGCCAGACATGGGGTGCGCGGTAGACTCCATGTCCTCTGTGTCCCCTCTGCCTCCTCTCCAGAGCCTAGGCTCTGCACACAGTAGGCATCTGACAGATCCAGGCTGACCTGAATACAGATAGCCTCCAATCTAGGTGGTTTCATGGCCTTATGGAAAATTCAAAATCATGATTATTTGGCTTTGGGATACATAATAGGATGCCGTTCGCAGCAAATCTGCCTCCCTAATTACGTTTTCCTAGGCTAAAAAAGCAAATTTGCTTTCCCCAAGGACACACCAGCCACAAATAGAAGGCCGCAGCCCAGAAGCTTCTGGAAAGGCAGGAGGACAGTGGAGGGTTTTTGCTTTTTTTTTTTTTTTTTCCTTAAGCCACAATTTCAAAGTGGAGAATCACATGCCAGTAACAGAGTTTGCTGGGAACAGCAGCATGTGTTTCTACAGGATTCTAGCAGTGAAGCTCTAGGGTGGTTAACCTGAATCAGGTCACAGCGGGGTGGGAGCCGTGTGCAGGGGAGTGTGAGCATGCAGCTTTCTGATATCACAGGCCCTGGACACACCTACCATTGCTCACCCTGGAACCAGAAGCAACAGTGTCCCTGAAATGTATGGCTCTGTCTGTGGGGCTTGATGGGCTTCGCTGGTCATGATGGATGACGGCTATTTCCCAGGAAGGAGCCAGGACGTGGCGTGTGCTCTCCATTCCCTCCTCCTTCCCCTGAAGGGGACGGAGGGCAGGGCAGGGGAGGGAGGGACAGGCCAGGGCTGGAAGAAAACAGACAGACTCTGAAAGTGCTGGCAGTGGCACCTCCAGCCCAGAAGGCAGGCCTGGAGCCCAAGTCCACTGCTTCTGCTGTTTGCAGTGGCATCCTCAGCAGGGGCCCTGTGGAACAGGCTTCTGGACAGAGACTAGATCAGCAGCATAGTGATAACACAGTGGGTGGGAGGACTGGAACTCTGCCCGGCACACACAAAGACAGTATGTCTCCTTCCACAAGACGTGAGGGCGCAGACAAGGGGGTGACCCGGCCACGTCGGGACTGAATCTGAGAGAGAAGCATGGAGCCGGAGGGCAGGGCTGGATCCCGGGGACACAAACAGCACTGGAAAAGATGGCCCAGTATGCGCACAGAGGGAAATGGTCTCATGGGCCAGGGGGAATTCCAGGGAAGCCCACCCTCCATCTCCCTGTCTCTCCCGCTGACCTCTCTGCTTGCTCTCTTGCCGCCTCGCGAAGCCAGTTTTCATACAGTAATCAGAGTGGTCATTTTAAAAGCTAAATCCAGTGGCCTCCCACGGCTCTCAGAACAGCATTCCCATGGCTGAAAAAGTCCTATATGTCCTGGCCCTGCTACTGTCTCAACACATTCTGCCATATTGGCCTTCATGTTAGCTCTCTCCCACTAACAGACCAAGCTTATTTGTATTCATACCCCAGGGCCTTTGCACCTGCTGTTCTCACCACCCCAGATTCTCTACTACCAGCTCCTCATGGGGCCGGGTCCTTCCCATCACTCAGAATCAAACTAAAATATCACAGAAAGGCCTTCCCAGACCTTTGAACAGCCCCTTCCCTAGTCATCTACTCTCTAATCTTTGGAGCACACATTAGTATCTGCAATGATCATATTTATTTCGTGTTCCTCCAGGAATGAGGACAGGTCTTCCTCGTGCTCTACACTGTGTCCCTAGCACCTGTGGCCTGGCACATAGTAGGTCCCCAATACATATTTCATGCAGATCTCTTTCACCTATACTAAAAGATGCTAAGTCCCTGGGGGGTTAAGAGCGTCTAGCTGGGGACCCAGAACAAGGCTGCGCGGCCTGCCCAGGAGGCCTGACTCCCTGTAGGTGGTTAGTTCCCACCACGAACCAGGCACCCATGCTGGGCACTTCATGTCAGTATCACTGTCAATCCCAGGTTCCAAGACAATAATTTCAGTGCCACGTGTCCCAAACCAAAAACATCAGAGTACTGGAGCATCTAGGACTAGAGCGCAAACTCTTGGGGCTCTCAGACATCCTGAGGGAGAGACCCAAAAAGAACCAGAATTTATTTATAAAACACCGTGCAGCCGGGCTCAGTGGCTCAGCCTGTAATCCCGCGCCTTTGGGAGGCTGAGGTGAGTGGATTGCCTGAGCCCGCAGGTTCGAGCCCCACCTGGGCAGCGAGACCTCATCTCTACAATAAATCAAAAAATCAGCCGGGCGTGGTAGCGCATGCCTGTAGTTCCGGTTACTTGGAAGGCTGAGGTGGAAGGATCACCGGAGCCCAGCAGGTTGAGGCCACCGCACTCCAGTGTGGGCAACAGAGTGAGACTCCAACTCCAAAAAAAAAAAAAAAAACACCGTGCATTTATTCTCACTTGTTTAAACTTCAGTCATCTTCAAATTACCCTCCGTTTGATGCAATACACCTATGGAGACGCTTTTTCCACTACTCAGAACAGTTTTTGAAATCATCAATTTTTATATCTTTTAATGCTTTGCTGATCTTGTTTCGTCTCTTCCACATCAGCAAAACGTTTCTCCTTGAGGACTTTTTTCATCGGGGAAGCAAAAAAAAGTCACTCAGCGAGATTGGGTGAATAGGGAGGGTGAGGCACAGGGGCATGCCATTTTTAGCAGTCCAAAACTGCTAAACACCCAGTGTGGTATGGGTAGGTGCGCTCATAAATCACCCATCATGAAATGGGCAAGGAATCTCCAAAACAAATTCGCCGAAGTTGAACGCAGCCTCTCACAACAACGCTAGCTGGTGCACTGATGCCGATGGGTTCCTAGAACACTTACCTAGCAGAAAAAGCCTGAACTACAAGGGGCTCACCCTCCAAAACATAATTCTGGGTTTGGGGGGGGGTCTCCTCTCTTAATTAGACTAAATAAACCAGGAAATTCTACTTGGAAAAATGAAGAATTTTTTTTCTGATCTGTGAATCGATAGGAAAAGTCTTATACAGGGATAAAAACTAAACCACACACAGTCACATATTTAATGAATAGCCAACAAGACCACAGTGGTTAGAAACAAGTCAGCCCAGACTCAATGCCAGGCTCAGCACCTTCCAGTTGTGCAGCTTGGGACGAGTTTCTGAACTTCTCTGTTCCTTGGTTTCCTCCTCTGGGCGATCAAGGCACCCCATAAGATGGTTGTGGGATTGATGAGATTGTGGAGGTAACGAAGTAAGAACGACGCCAGGTGCTTTGTGCACTTTCAATAAATGTCACCTATTATGAGGACAATGACACTGACACCAAGGCGGCCCTACCAGACATCTAGGGCATTAGCTCAATGCACAAGGCCAGTCACAAACTGCCCCTTGGACAACAGCCTGGCACAAGCAGGCTAAGTGGCAAAGGATCCCACATCAGTCCGGAGCGCTGTGTTTTGGGCCCAACTGGGGAGGAGGGTTCCTGCAACACCCCCTCCTTTCTCAGACCAGCCAGGGCTCTGCAACTACCAGCACTCAGCACCATCATGTTCTTCCATTTTACCCAGCTCCATCCTTTAGAAATGCTTGGAGCCTTGGCTTTTACATCACACATGATGGCTGAGGCATAGCTTTTCCACAAATTGTCTCAAGGTGTGGATTTCAAGCTTATTTTTTAGCAGCCAGAACACATTTAGCAAATCAATCTTATCAAGTGCTCCAACACGTAAAAAAGGAGAAGTGGAATTCGTCTCCCCATAAGAGGGGTTGGGTCATCGCCTCTCCTCCCTCACCCACAACTGGGAGCCAGGGCTCCCAGGTCAGGACGGCCCGACGTCATGCACTCCCGTTCTCTGAGGCTTGCAGGAGAGTCCTTATATACCTAAGATGCTTTGAGTTTCACTAGGGCATGTAGGGCTCTCAGACCTCCTGGCCTAGGTAGGGGAATATTTAGAATAAGCCAGGAAATTCTGCTTGGAAAAATGGTCTGGAGTTCACCAGTATCCACACATGACCCTCAATATGAACAGAGCTCAAAATCATCAAGTTTGGTTTTTAAAAAAGGCTGCTGTGAGATGTCACTTATGTGAAATTTGTGAATATCACACACTGTACATGTATAATGTGTGTGTGTGTGTGCGTGTGTGGGAAACATATGTGTCGGTGTGCTTGGAATGGACTGGAAGAACTTACAGCAAATTCAGGAAGGCACTTGTCTCTAGGGAGAAGTCGTTAAAGGGCCCTTCAGTTTTCATCTGTGATATTTTATTTAAAAAGGAAAACAGAAAGACAGGCCACAAGTGTGAAAAATTGTTAGCAGTAGTTAAATCTGGGTGGTAGAAACACGCTCCGGGTTATATGACCGTGTGGTCAAAGTTTTCTCCAGATCCCCAAGAAAGATGACCAATAGCACCCGAGCTGAGCTGTGGGTGCCACCACTCCTCTGCTCTGGGCGCCCCCTCCCTCGCCTCCCCGGCGCCCCCCTCACCTGTCGGCAGCAAAGTGTGCATCTCCGGCAGCCCGGTGCAGCTCACTGCTGTTTTCCAGCCTGGCCAGCGTGTCCATGCGCTTTACCATCAGCTCCAGCAGGTCACTCATCTTGCGGAGGATGCCACGGGACTCAGGTCCACCCATCACTGTGGGCAGAGCGTGTGTCAGGTGAGACCTGAGCAGCCGAAAGGCCACCTGAGGCTACCTGGTCTCCAGGCCGGGGCAGCTCACTTCCATCTTCCAGGCACCCCTTGGACACCGCAGGAGAGAGGTCGGGAGAGTGCGCCCGCCCCACCCGTCACCCCTGCAGGGCAGGACTCCCCTTTGCTGCCTTGGCAGTTCCAGAAAACAGCATCATCAAGGAGGATGGAGAGCACTGGGCCAACTCTGCTCCCAACCAGCTGTGCAACCCTGGGATCATTTTTTTAACCTCCCCGGGCCTCAGTGTAATCTCTGAGTTGCCCCGGGCCCCAGAAATCCTCAGGTCTGTGAGATGGCAGGGAAGGCCCAGTAGTGGGACAGGAGCCCCAAAGCCTCCAGCATCGAGCTCCGGGCCGAACTTGTAGATCAGGGTTTCTAAAAGTGTGGCCAGCCAGGCTCGGTGGCTCAGCCCGTAATCCCGCGCCTTTGGGAGGCTGAGGTGAGTGGATTGCCTGAGCCTGCGGGTTCGAGATCCGCCTGGGCAGGCAAGACCTCATCTCTACAATAAATCAAAAAATCAGCCGGACGTGGTAGCGCGCACCTATAATTCCGGCTACTCAGAAGGCTGAGGCGGAAGGATCGCCAGAGCCCAGCAGGTCGAGGCTGCGGTGGCCGGGAGCGACCACGGCACTCCAGTCCGGGCGACAGAGTGAGACTCCAACTCAAAAAAAAAAAAAAAAAAAAGTGTGGCCAATCATCCACCAGCATCTGAATCTCCTAGCCAGGCTGTTAAAATTCTGATTCCTAGGCCCTAACCGAGATTTGCCAATTCAATGCTCTAGGGCGTGGGGCCCAGGAATCTGCACCTTGCTGGCTCTTCATGTGATCCCAGCACATGGCAGGAGCCTGTGTTCTAGAAGCTCAGAGCCTGCTGCTCCTCCAGCCCCCTTCTCCTCCCCAGCCCCTGGGCCCTGGCCCCATCCCCTCCCCATCACGCTCCCCCAAACCCCACTGTAGAACCCCACAATGCATTTTTCCTGAATCTCAGCTGGTTCTGACAAGGGCAGCCCCTCTAGGCTGAGGTGGCCACTCCACCAGCTTCTCCCCACCCGGGCAGGGGAGACCTTGAGAAGAATAAAATTAACTGAAGACAAGGTGCTTCAACCAAGATCCCATTACCAGCCGGCGATCCTCCACGATTTTCTTCCAATCATTCCCCATCATTAGCGCCGCACAGGCCAGGATGATGGCGCGTTCTAGCCTTCCTTTTTAATTACATCTTCTAAAGGCTGTGAACAGCCCCTTCAAACGTCCATAAGGTGCTCAGCCCAAGGACTGAAGTCCCCACCTCGACTCCTCCCAAACCCCACGGCCAGCTCTAAATCACTCCCAAAAAAGGAACCAAGCCACATGGGGACTCCCACCTCCTGTGCTCCCAGGCTCCCAAGCCAGGGGGGATTGGTATGTCCTGGTTGGGTCTCCCAGAAGCAGGGCCTCGGACAAGGGTCCGAAAGCAAACAGTTTACTTGGGAGGCAAAGGAATCTCCAGTAGGGATTTCACAGCGGAGGTAGCCATCAGAAGGGTCATCCTCAGCACATTACCAACCCATCTACCCTGCTGGGGATCCCCAAGCTTGTGTAGAGCACATTTCAGAGTCACTGCCCACCCCTACCCGAGGTAGGGGACTAGGGAGCTGGGCATTCATACACCATCCGAGTCAGTCACTGGCTTGTTCCCAGAGATGATCACGTTCTGGCACTTTCTGCCACCGTGGGGCAGCTAAAGGAAGCTCCCGGACAAAGCCTTCCTCCGGGCAAAGCCACACAGGCGCTGGCAGCTGGAGGTCTGATCCGTGTGCAGTGGAATCTTAAGGGTCGAGGGGTTTGAGCACCAATAGCATCTACTTCTCACAAAAGAAGGTGCCAGAACACCCCAGCAGGCTCAGAGGGGTAGACAGGCTCAGAGAGGCAGACAGAGGGGCATGTGGGCTTTCTCCTGCCTCTGCCCACCGACTCCGTGTGATTGTGGGGGAGTCGTCAAACCTCCCTTGGCCTCAGCATTTCAAGGCAAGAATATCAGGCCCGGTCTGCAGCCTGTGTCACAGCCCCAGAAAGGCGGCAGAAGAGAGGGCACTGAGAACAATAGGCAGAGGAAGGAAAGAAGTGAGGAGGTGGAGGGCGCTATGCCACCCCGAGCCGTGGGGGGGGGCTGAGCGGCCCTCTCATGACCCCAGGGCTGCCCTGACACTTCTGCTCTGCT
>NW_007047426.1:55061-66196 GCF_000164805.1 Carlito syrichta
CCCCCCCCCCCCGGCTCCCACAGGTTCAGCCACCGCCGCCACGTTCTCACACTGTTATGTCACCCCCGGCTGGGCTCCCCACCAGCTGAGCCCCCCTGAGGTCAGAAGGGAGGCCACCTGGAGCGGAGAAGGGATGGCTCTAGCGCTGGGAGATGCTAGCCAGGCACCAGGTTCCAGAGCAGGGGGAACTGAAGTTTCCTCAAGGCACAGGGTCCCTGGCCTCAAAGAGCGGACATGAGTGGGCAGGAAGGAAGGGACCAGGAGAGCTGGGAGCAGAGGAAGAGGAGAGACAGAGATGGCAGTGCCCAGGAAGGCCCTGGGGCGGGGTCGGATGTCGGAGAAAATGGGCACAGAAAGGAAGAAAGGAAAAAACATGGTCTCTAGTCCCTCCCACCCCAAGAGCTGAAACAGCAAAGGATGTCTCCACACTTCCTCTCCGAAAACTAAGCAGATTTTTTTAAAAATCAGTTGGGACCAGGAAATTTCACACAGTGTTAAATGAAACAAACTTAGGTCTCTCTGCTGCTCGAGCCCTTCCCACACGCTCACACACTCAACCAGCTAATCAAACAAACAAGACATAAACAGCTCCCTCTCTTTCAACTTCACAGAGCTGGGGCACTGGCTGACTCTTTCAAATCTGTCTCATCTCTGAGATCCTCCCAAGCGCATCATGCAAACTCAATACCTAGCTTGCAGCCAGCGCTGGGAGCTCAGAGGAAAAGAGGCGGGTTCCCCTCAGCTAGATAAATAGGGGAATGTCAGATGGTCTGATCTGGGCACTGCTCTGCACAGCTCCAGGGGGCACCACCATATTGTGGCTGCTGGATGGGTGTCATGGATTGTACTTTGCACAGCCTGCCTGGCTTCACTGGGCAGCCCTGATGGGCCATCCATCGCTCACAGCTCAGGCTTGGATGGTCCCTTCCCCAAAGGAGTGGGATAAAAAGAAATGCAGGACCACGCTGGGACACCCTAGAATCAGTGCCTGTTTTCCGAGGCCCCTTAGCCACATCCTGGTCAGAGCACCCAGGCCTGACTGACCACACAGCCTGGTCAGTTTGCTCCTGCAAACGCAGCCCCCCAGCAGTGCCAAGCCCACGTCCTGGCTTCTGGGGTGGTGCTGTGCTCCCTGGAACACCTCAGACCTGGCACCCTGCCTGCTGCTCTGCTGGTCACGCTCTCTGAGTCCATCCCAAGCTTCTTTCACCCCTCTCCACAACCTCACCATCACAGCCCCTTTCACCCATGTTGCCAGCCCCATTCCCCAGGCTGCAAAATAGCTGAGGCACCAAAACCCACAAAGTCTAACCTAGAGCCTTGGGGACCCCAAGAGACAGCACAGCAGAGGCTGTGGCAGCAACACTGTGGCCTGGGCCAGGCCAGAGAGCTCCAGACTCACTCTGCTATAGACTAGATGGCTGGACAGGTCACTTTCCCCCTCTTGGCCTCAGTTTCCCCTCGTGTAAAATGAGGGGGCTGGACTCACAGAGCTCTGAGGCTTGATGACTCTTTTTCTGCATTGAACTGCCTCGAGAGTTGAGGGTAATGGGACAGGAAAGACTTGCTTCCTGGAAGGCCAGCGGCAGTGAAGCCTCTTGGGGAGAGTCCTGTGTTGTTCTGCCAGAGCAGTCTAGATGCCCAGAGCAGGCCAAGGGGAAGTTCGATGACCACATATTCCAGCACAAAGCCTGGGAGACAAGGAGGGAAACAGAGGCACAGGGATGGGGGACAGAGGGAGGCGGGAGAGGGACAGAGGGGCTGAGCAGGACAGGGAGAAACTCTCACCTCAGGGACACCCAAGGGGGTCTCAAAGGCAGGGGTGAAAGGGGGAGTCTGAATCTGTTTGCCGTGCTGGGCTGTGGTCTGAAGTCCCCACCCTTTGGCCCCCACCTCCTTGCAGGTGGCTATGCTCACGGCCCAGTGTGAATGGGCTTTGGGCAGGGGGCTGGCGGGAATGGCGCCCTCCTCACTGGGTAAATGTAGGGGACAGAGGAAGCGAGAGAGGAGACACTGAGTGGGACAGTATGGCAGAAGCAAGAAATCAGAGCAAGAGGTGATCAGGGAAACATAAAGTCTCCCTTCCCCGAGAATCTTTGGAAATGTAGGGGGTTCTGGATTGCCCCCATAGGAGGGGTTAAGCCTGTCCTTTAAGAATGTCAACACAGCCGGGCTCAGTGGCTCAGCCTATAATTCCGCGTCTTTGGGAGGCTGAGGTGAGTAGATTGCCTGAGCCCGCGGGTTCGAGACCCGCCTGGGCAACTTGGCGAGACCTCATCTCTACAATAAATCAAAATGAGCCAGGCGTGGTAGCATGTGCCTGTAGTTCCAGCTGCTTGGAAGGCTGAGGTAGAAGGATTGCCGGAGCACAGCAGGTCGAGGCTGCGGTGGCCGGGAGCAGTCACTGCACTCCAGTCTGGGTGACAGAGTGAGACTCCAATTCAAAAAAAAAAAGAATGTCAACATGGCCAGGCATGGTGGCATGCGCCTGTAATCCCAGCGCTTTGGGAAGCCAAGGTGGAAGGATCACTTGAGCTTGGGAGCTTGAGACAAGCCTGGGCAACATAGTAAGATGCCACCTCTAAAAATAGAATAATAATTTTTTAAAATGCCAACAGAAGGAATGACCTCAAAAGACTGGAGGACTTACAGAGGTGTGTGTGGCCACACCCTGGATCTCACTATGGTCCCTTGGGTGGCTCTTTAAGGAACCCCCATCGGACTGGACCAATACAGAGAGTGCGCCCCCCTCTCCAGTACCTGGGACCCAGAAGCTGCTGTCATCTTCTGCAGATGGTGAGTACCTCTGGAAACCCTTGAGACCTGGGCCCCACTACTTCCCAGGGAGCCCCTGGGGCAACAAGCACATTTTCTGCTCAGGAGACCCCAGAGACATGGCAGGGCATGGGTACCCAGGAGGGAAGCAGGTCATACTGGTCCACCCTCCTCAAGTGACCCACTCCCCTGCATGCCGTCATCAGGCCCAGAACTGTCAGCAGAACAAGCTGACATTGCTTCCCCAGAGTCACTTTGCAATTGGCGTCGGCTAAATTGAAATGTATTTAATGTGAGGCCCCAGCGATATATCTCAGAACTAACACACGTTCCCTCCATATTTCCATATAAATAAGGAAAGCTGGGACGCCGAGACACAAATGGATCTTCTCATTTACAGACGGGGGTTTTGTTACCCATGAGGCCCTGTCCCCTCCCCAGATGCTCTCTGTTTCTCTCTGTTCCTCCCACCCTCCCCCATACCCCCTTCCTTGTCCTTATCCCCACCCTTTGCCGAGGGAAAGTGAATGAGCCCCCACCTCGCAGACAGCTGAGCCCTTCCTAGCCCTGGGAAGGGAGTGTACTCAGTGCCTGCGCAGCTGGAGAAAGGGACGCATTTGTGTCTCTGTGTTCGGCCACTGCAGAAGCCAGCTGGGGCCACGGGAGCTCTGGGCTCTGGGCAGCAGAGGAAACAAGGACAGGCCCTGGGAGGCGGCAGGAGGCTCTTTCTCAGCCCTCTGGGCCTTGGGTCCCCATCCATCGCCACCAAGAGAAGAGCCCAAGTTCCTTAGCACCCAGGTCCAGGGCCAGAGTCATCCCCGGAGCCAGGATGCACTCCCCAGGTTCGATTCCTGGGGAATCGATTGGGAGATCTGGCAGAGCTCGGCAGACACATGCATCTGCACCCCGGACCTCCAGCCTGGAGACCCCTCCCCGGAGACGGCATCCTACCACTGCTTCTTCAGGACAAGGCAGAGGGCAGGGAACAGCCCCACATTCAACAGTGAACCTGCGGCTCCATAGGGAGGAAGGCGTCCGATGTCACTTCATGGGGGGGAAGGGGGAGAAAGTCCCTCCATAGGAGGAGAGACTGGCGGCCGAGGCAGGAGGTGGGCAGAGGGCCTGGGGTGGGAAGATGGCAGAGCTGCCTGGGAGGGGGCTTGCCAGGCCCAACTGCAGCAAGAGAGAATGCAGTCAGACCTCCCCAAGCTACGATTCCCCATCCAGCCTCCTCTCCTGAATCTTTAAGAGGAGCATGCAGAATATAGAATGAGATGTCTGTCACATTTTTATCCCCAAACTAGCGGACTTTATCATGAAGTATAAACCGGAACTCGGAGCCTCAGCAAGGAGACCACAGTCCTCAAGAGGCCATGTCAGACTCTCCTTCCAGAGAAAACCCTTCTCCTCCCTGCTCCTTTCCAGCAGCAGTCCATGTGGGACCCCACTTCCATCACCAGTTTGACAGGCAAAGAGAGCTTGTTTTTCCCATTTGTGCTCAGTTTGTTTTGTTGACCAATACAAGGTTTCCCCCGCTCCCCCTAAATGGCAGGGCCTTAGTGGGTTTCCTTCTCCTGATTCTGTCCTGGGTTGTTTAGACCCACAGAATTCTGCTGGATAACAGAATGGGTATTATCCTACAAGCCAACCCCAGCCCCTGACTTTCAGTATCCCTTCCCAGGTCTGACTCAGCCCAGCAACTTCCCAAGCACCCCTCCCAGCGGCAGCCTCAATCCTCCCCTGGCGCCTGCCAGGTGGAAATGTTGGCTTCTCCTGGGTTTTCTGCAGGGCTGCCCCAGGCACAGTGTGGGGATAGAGTTTGAGGATCCTTCTCTCGAAGGATCAGATTTTAAACCCCAGCTCAAACTGCTTTCCAGGCCCGAGTCCCTGCCCTGGGTCTGTCTGAGGGCATGGAAGAAATCACAGGGGACAATGAGAATTGGGATATAAACTGAGTCATGATCAGTTCTCCTGGGTTCTCAGGGGCCTCTCTCCTTATCCATTGCCTTCTTCTCCCGGACTTTAGTTCCGTATTCCAGGTACTCGGTTTCTGGCCCAGGGGCTGGGAAATGTGAAGAGACTTTGACCTGGATAAGCTTGGTCTGAGAATAAATGTTACAACACAGAAACTCCACTCCTAGGGTCTACCCAACAGAAATGGCTTCAAGAAAGCTGGGTGTGGTGACACATACCTGTAGTCCCAGCTACACAGGAGGCTGAGGCTCAAGTGAGGAGCTTGAGACCAGCCTGGGCTACATAGCAAGTTCCCATCTCAAAAAAAAAGGGGGGGCCAAGCGTGGTGGCTCATGCCTATAATTACAGCACTTTGGGAGGCCAAGATCAGAGGATTGCCTGAGCCCAGGAGTTCGAGACCAGCCTGGGCAACACGGGAAGACCTCGTCTCTACAATCAATCAAAAAATTAGCCAGTTGTATTGGCACACACCCATAGTACCAGCTACTTGGAAGGTTGAGGCAGAAGGATCACCTAAGTACAGCAGGTCGAGGCTACAATAGCTGTGATCATGTCTCTACACTCCAGCTTGAGTAACAGATTGAGACGCTGACTAAAAAAAAAAAAGGAAATTAAAAATGAAAAAGGGCCGGGATGGTGGCTCAGCCTGTAATTCCAGCACTTTGGGAGGCCGAAGCGAGTGGATTGCCTGAGTCCATGGGCTCGAGAGCAGCCCAGGCAACTTGGCGAGACCTTGTCTCTACAATAAAATAAAAAAATTAGCCAAGTGTGGTAGCGCACACCTGTAGTTCCGGCTACTTGGAAGACCAAGGTGGAAGGATTGCCGGAGCCCAGCAGGTCGACGCTGGGGTGGCCATGAGCATGCCGCTGCACTGCAGCTGGGGTGAGAGAGTGGGACTGCAACTCAAAAAGACAAATAAAAGAAAAAGAAATACTAACATACATTTACAAAAAGACATGCAATAGAATCTTCATAGCAGCAGTATTCACAAAAACCCCAAACTGGAAACAATCAAATGTCCACCAGCATGGGATGGATAAAATATGGTGGTATATTTGCACAATGGAAGGTTACACGGTAATGGAAACAAATGACCCCAATCACACACATCAAGACACAAAAACCTCAAAACGTGCTATTGAGAGAAAGAAGCCACACACAAAAGAACACCACATGGCTCTACTCCCATGAAGTCCAAAAAATGGGCAAAGCTCTTCTATGCTATCAGAAGCCAGGGTCATGATTGTCCGTGGGGAACAGTGACTGGGAGGAGGCACAAAACACCTCGGGGACAGGGGAATCATGTCCTACATCCTGACCTAGGTTGCTGGTTGCATGGATTGTTCTCTTGTGTATATTATGCTTCAATAAAAAAATTAAGTGCACACACACACACACACATACACACACACACGCACGCACACCCCTGTGGTCTAACTGCATGACCTTGGTAAGTCCTCTCCCCTCTCTGGTTCTGCCCACCTCCAAGACACAGATCTGGGTCAGGGCTGAGCCCCTAACCCACTCCCAGACAGAACTGCACAGGGCAGAGCACAGCCAGGCTCCCACAGTCCCTTGTACTCTGGGCCACTGGGTCCAACCCCCTCAGGGGGATGAGTAGAAGAAGCAGAATCCAGTCATAAACCCTCCTACCCTAGCCACTAATTCCCATCTCCTAGAACCTTGACCTTTCTGGAGGTCCGGCTCCCTCAAGCCCTTTGTGGCAGCACACACAGACAGGCACACGCCCCTTTTGGGAGTGGCAGCTGGCTTAAGCATCTCTGTCTCACCACAGCTCCTGACATATAACTTCCCCGACCAGGCCACCCTCAAGGCGCCTATCCAGGGCACCATCACGACTCCCCTCACTTCCAGGCTCACTACTCAGTGTCTCCTGTGTAGACATCCCAGCACCTCCTTGGTCCTTCCCCATAAACATCCCTCCCTCCAACTTCGACTCCACACATCCATTAAGTATTGATGCAGTTCTTACCATTCACTGGCTGCTGCTCTGGACCCTTCCTGTGTTTTATCTCTACACATCCTCAGGACAAGCCCGGGGAAGAAGGTATTATTATCCCTATTTACCAGAGGAAAATCAGAGACTCAGAGAGACTGAGGAATCTCTGCGAGTCAGAGACAGGATAAATGAACTCACGCTCAGGCTTGAATGACTAATAAGTGTGAGATTCCTTCTAAGAGCTTTTGCAAGTTTCAAGAATTGCATGTTAAACCAAAGGACTGAATCCAACGATGCGATGCCAGATAGCATAATAAGAGCCCCTCAGAGCACCTACCCCAGATGACAACCGGTTTGACTAGGGATGTCTATGATATTCATCGCCGTGAACAGCTGAGCCCTACGAGCTAAGGAGGGTGGACTTCAAAGAGAGACTTCCACAAAGGAACAGAGGAAATTTCACAGAGCCAGCCTGGAACAGATCCGGAAACCCCGCTTACCTCAGTTTCCCCACCACCCCATGCTCCTCTTTCTCATCAGTGACCAAAAGAACCCTTGTGACACACTGGGCAGGACTCTGTTCTGTTCTCCACCCCTTCTTGAGTGGGATGAGGGGAGCAGAGCCCAGCTTCGGGAGGAGGGTTCGCAGTCGGTCACACCCATGCCATGTGGCACCAGCCGTGCTAGGTAACCCACGCGTGAGTCCATTCAATCCAACCTCTGAAGAAGGTCATTGCTTTCCTTCTCTGTAGAGGAGTGAGATGATTGGCCAATGGCACACAGCTGGTAAGTGATGACCAGGTGCAAACTCAGACTACCTGGTCCCCAAAGCCCGTGCTCTAAATCTCCAGTCCACTGCCTTGAGAGTGTCATGTGGGCAAGGAGCAGTGAGGGGGTGAGAAAGAGCTGTGTCCCGAGAGCTCAGAGATGAGACATATGAGCCACAGTCAGGTCTGTCCCTCACTGTGGCCAGAGCCTGGGTCAAAGACAAGTATGGGTGTGTCCCAGACAAGTGACACCCTGCCCCAAACACTCAACTAAAGGAGCAACACAAGCAGCCTTTTTTTGAGGGCTGGGAGATGCTGGCTCAAAGGCCCTTGCCCAGTCTGAGAATCGAGGCCAGGTGATCATAGCCAAGACCAGCACCAAAGCAGCATGCAAGTCACACAGCCCTAGTCCAGACCCCCCCTCCATTCACACATTCACGTGGGGGGTGGTCAGAAGGCCCCCTCCAGGGGTTGGCTCAAAGGCATCTCCTTGACCAGTCAACACCCTCATCTCTGACTCCCCTCGCCCCACCAAGATACCTTCTGTGCGGATGGTGAAGGGCGAGTCTCCCAGGCGCCGGGCTGAGAACTGGCCTCCCAGAGACGTCATCAGGAAGCAGAGAGTGAAGAAGCCGATGCCCAGAACAAAAAGCCTGAGGAGAGGAAGAGAGTGGGTCAGAAGGGTGGGCCCACGCCATGGCAGCCCTCACACTCCACCTAGCCTGGGCAGCATAAATACTTCAGGAGCAAATGTGTGAGTGAAGGAAGTGAGGGGTAGATGGAGGAGTGGAAGGACAGGGGCTGAGCTCCTGGGCCCAGGAGGGCTCCCACCACTGCAGAATAAAGAGAGTTCAGCAACAAGAAACTGGCCAGAAGCCATATGAAAATCCATGAGACAGAATGACGCACACTTAGGCATACAGCTGGCCAAGCTCTAGTCTCGAGTTACAGCTGGTTCATTAACAGCTGTGGTTCTCAAAGAGTGGTCCTCAGACCACCAGAGGAAGCATCACCTGAGAATTGCTAGAATTGCAAATTCTGACTGGGTGTGGTGGCTCAAGCCTGTAATCCCAGCAATCTGGAAGGCCGAGGCGGGAGGGAGTTCGAGACCAGCCTGGCCAACAAAGTGAGACCTCATCTCTACAAAAATAAACAAAACTTAGCTGGGCATGGTGGCATGTGCCTATAGTCCCAGCAACTTAGGAGGCTGAGGCAGGAGGATCACTTGAACCCAGGAGTTCGAGGCTGTCGTGAGCTATGATTGTACCACTGCACTCCAGCTTAGGCAACAGAGCAAGACTCTGTCTCTAAAAAAAATTTAAAAGGAAAAGAAATGCAAATTCTGGGACCCTGACCCCAAACTTACTGAATCAGCCACTCGGGGTAGAGAAAGCAATCGGTTTTAACAAGCTCTCCCTGCATTTCTGATACATGCTGAAGTTGGAGACCCACTGATGGACACAGCAGGGCCCAAAGCCAGCCAGAGGGCAAGGAATTGGTCAAGACAAGACCCACCTGTATCCCATCAATCACCTGGGTCGCCCTCAGCACTCGTGTACACAGGCCCTGCTGCAGCAATCGGTCATGAACTTGCTTGAACGCCTCCCTGTCTGTGTTCATGGGGGGCGGTGTGTGCCCCCCCCACCAGATCTTAAGGTCAGGGACACATGACCCCCTTCCATACCCAGACTCTCCCAGACACATATCCTCCCCAGGCAGGCACACACCGGTTGCCAGCCTACACCACTGACTGGCCAGGGTGTACTGGCACCTTTGCATAGGGTGTGTCATACAGGTGTGCATGGTGCCACTGGGTAGGAGGGCTGGCCAAAACAGGACTCTCGTTCGTGCCTTCAACATATGGTTATTGCTGATCCACCAGGTGACAGGCACTGCAGTAGCCCCAGGGGGACAGCAGGGACCAAGGCACAGAGCCCTTCCTCAAGCCCCGCCCCAGGGTCCTGCTGTTTCAGTCATTGATCTTGGCCCCGAATGGGAGAACTCAGCTCACCAGTACAGCCTTGGGGACAGCCGGAGGTGGTAGCCCTTCTGGCACCTTGAATCCATCAGAGGACTTGATTAATTGGCAGAGCTGAAAGGGGAGCCCTCCTCTCCAGGCCAGGGTGAGGAACCCCATCTGGCAAGGGACCAAGCTCACCGGGGAGAGCCTTCTGAGTCCTACCAGAGACCTCCAGCCCTCCCACCCTCCACTCCTGGCCCCTGAGTCCCATGCTTGTTTGTATTTTTATGCAAGACTTGTTTTATGCATCTTAATCTTCATTATTTGAAACCGGCAGAGCAATATTTAATTAAAATTTGGTCCATTAAAGAAAACACATAATTGCAGAAGAAAATAAAAAGCACAGCAAAATTCCCAGCCCATATTTAAAGGAAGCTGTTAGAGATCATGTCAGAGAGGGGCAGACCCCAAAAGCAGAGAGGACCTTGGGTACATCCCGAGACCACACCCTGGACAGGGAGGACAGGAGAAGTGATTCAGCAGGTGAGATGGCACAAGCGACACCTCTCTCTCACCTCAAAGGGACCCCTCACTGAATTCTACCAAGCCTGTGCTGATCCATCGGGAACTCAGATCTTGGGATTACCCAGAGAGAGCCAGGCTAGTCACAGGACAACAGCCAGGGCGATGGTGGTGCAGGAGAGGTGCAGTCACACAACCAGGGAGAGCCCAGGGGAAATCAGCTATTTGTCCTTCCAGCCTGAGGACAAGGATGAACTTCTCCCAGATCAAGATTCTAATCCCTCATTCCCTCCACCCTTCTCCTCAGTCAGGGAGTTGTATCTAGAGCCAAGGACCTGGGTTGGCCATCAGGGCCCACAGATCTGCCACGAGGAAGGTGTCTACACCTTCAGCACAGAACCTGAAGCCTCCAACAGGCCTCATCCACATCCTCTGCCAGACCCCAATCCTGGAGTCCAGAGTCACCCAAAGCATCTGGGGGCCATTTGGCATGGATTCAAGTTACAATGTTTTCATCCATCCACATAACCACTCAAGCAACATCCCAGAAGTACCTGCAGAATAAAGATCCTGCCAGAAGCTCTGGGAAAACCAGAGCAAACAGGCCCCCAGACTGTCCTTGGGGAGTCACAAGCTGGGGTCTGTGATTGGAGGCCTGCCCCCTCAATCCAAGGGGACATGAAGACTCCACCGGGGGCTGTGGGTCCCCAGACAGCCTAGAAAGACTGTCTCTCTAGGTTGAGGGTTACACAACTTTTTGGGGAGCGCCTATGCGGCCGCTTTCAGATAAGTACTTTAAAAACCAAGGAGCAGAACCCGGAGGGAAGCGGCGCCAGGGCGCGGGCGCTGTCCGTGGTGCTGGGGCCCGGCGGCCGCTCCAGTTGCGCCAGGAAACGTCCAGCTGGGCTTCGGGGACCCGGAGGGCGGGGCCGGCACGAGAGGGGTACCAGGACCCTCTCGGCGTCCGGGTCAGACCAGGGACTCAAGGATTTCTAGAGAAGCAAGGCCCTTTCCAGGGACGCCCGCTTCCCGCCCCGTTTCCCATCGGCTCTTGACGCTCCCATCGTCCGCCTAAGGCCTCGCGCGGCTCTCCGGTGCGCCCTCATCCTCCGGACGGCGGCGGTCCAGCCTGGCCCTGCCGTCCCCTGAGGCTGCTCCCTCAATCCGGCACGACAG
>NW_007047426.1:67586-70400 GCF_000164805.1 Carlito syrichta
CCGCGGGCACAGATGCGGTGGGCGTCGGGGGAGACGTCGGCGCGTCGCCGGGGCCCCCCCGGGCCGCTGTCTCGGCCGCCCCTTCACGCCCGCTCTGACTTCGTGGGCAGCGCTCGCCCGTCTGCTGCCCCTCCGGGTCAGAAACCCCCGCGGATCCTCTGCTGACGGACCTGAGGAGACCCTCGGCCTCTGCCGCTCGGCCCGTCCACGGAGCCAGAAGTCGCGCGCGCTGTGCGGGACCAGGTTCTGGCCTCAGGTCCTCCACGGGCCAGTGGTTCTGGCCTCAGGTCCTCCGCGAGCTCAGAGAGACCCCAAAGAGGGTGACCAGAAGCTCCCTAAGTCGCCTCGCACCCCTGAAACATGCCGGATCTCCGTAGTCTTTTAGTGTCTACAGGTCCTCCCCACCGCCTCCTCCCACTTTGGAGATGTGTCTGCAGCTGCAGAGACGGGGCAGAGGCCGGCGAGCACACAGCGCCAGCCTTCAAGACCGCTCTTAGGCTCCAGTCTCAGCCAGGTGCAGTCATGCCCATCCCACACTGGGAAGCCCAAAGCCCCAAGTCATGTACAAAATGGCTGAGAGTCCGTCCCGGCTCAGGACGTGATTCTGCAGCCTGGCTCCGGCGAGGAGAAGGCCTTCATTCTGCGTGGGACCTGGTCCCACCCAACCCTCACACCTCTCTTTGCCGCCTGCCCCGCCCTCCTCCGCACCCCCCTCCAGAGCCATTTCTCGCTGGCAGTGACTCATGCTCCCTGCTTTTTGGCTGCGCCTTCTTCATCAAAATTTACCTTGTCCTGTGTTCCATTATCTCAGTGTCTTGCTCCCTGCTAATGGGAAAATGGGTGATAAATCGGTGTTAGCAGAAGAATGTGTTACTCCAGCTAGGTAGCACATTTGCATTGGACAAGGACATGCCGACCGCGCCTTCATGCAGAAGAGTGGCGGGCGGTGGTGGGAAATTTGGGCATCCAGGCAAGCTGGCTAAGGAGGTCAGAGGTCTCTGCTGAGCCTCTAAATCACAGCTCACGCCTGGGTGCCTGCATCTGCCACGATTTAATAATTTAATCCCTGGTTGTCCAGGCCAAGGCCGTCTACGCTAAAGACTGTGAGTCTCTCTCACATGAACTCAGGAGGTGGCATTCACCCCCGGTGGACATTTTAGGCCAAAGAGGAGGCCTCCCTTAAGGGGAGGAGGCGGGGTCTCTCCAGAAGGCTCAGCCACATCTAGGTCATATGGGTCAGGAATTAGAGGGTGGGGGAGGTGAGAGGGGAAGAGATCCCTCTGCCGTTTGATGGCCCCCTGGGGCCAGGCAGGGAGGCAAAGCGGAGGACGGTGAGTGAGATTTTGTGAGCCAGATGTCCAGCTGCCTATCCCTTTCTGAGTGTGCTTGCCCTTTGCCAGCCTCTTACCTGCAATAAAGTTCAGTATAAATGGTCCCGGCTTGCTCTCCGTTGTGCTGTAGACACTGGAAGAAAAAATGTGAATCCCCACATCATGCAGCCTTGGGTACATGCCTCGGTCTCCCCAACTGTAAATCGGGATATTTCTAGCCCACCTCATAAAGTTGTCATGAGAATCAAGCCTCTTAACGTGGGTAAATAGCCTTGTCCAGCACCTAATGAGTCCTCAAGACCTGGTGGTTGTGCCAGGCATGGTGGTTCATGCCTGTAATCTCAGCATTATTGGGAGGCTGAGGCAGGAGAATCACTTGATTCAAGGCTACTGCACTGCCAGCGTGGGCAACAGAGTCTCCGTCTCTAAAATAAACAAGCAAATAAATATGTTCAAGTACGGTGGTTATGATTTTGTGGTTAATGTGATTATTGTGGCTAATGCCGTTAGGGTCCTGCTCAGGTTCCCTCTCATTCGGTTTTCTTTTCTTTTCTTTTGTAATGGCTGCGGAATATTCTAGAACACGGCGGAGCAAGACAGAAGTAAGACAAGAGATGCCCTGGACAGCATCAGCACTTTGAAAGCTGTCCTTTAGCAGTGGATAAACATCCCCACTCCCTCTCCCTCAAAGTGGGATACTCTCAGGCACCGTGAGAGGAGAGAAAGGAAGAAACCCGATAAGCAGACAGATTAGGGTGAGTCCCGGGTAAAAACTTCCACAGCAAGCGCACAGACTGAAATGCGAACACCTACTTCCCAGTCGCCACCTGCGGACTTCCCTTTTCTCAAGTTTCTTTCTGATTGGTGCATTTTCCAGCCTGCTGGTGCAACTGCCCCACCAACCAATCCGCACACTCCCGGATACTATATAAACCCCTGAGTGCAGCGATTTTTTGCGGCAGGCAAGCCACTTGGGTTCTCCCTCACTTACTCGTTTGCTTCCTGTTCCTGGATAAGCTTCGACTTCCTGGCCCTCCGGTGTCCTCCTTCCTTATTCTTCTCGGTCATGAGACAAGAACCTGGGACTCCCTGTGAAGGAGACAAAGGCATAAGCTGACAAAGTCCTTATGTCTTAAGATACACAAGCTTGACAAGGTCCTTGTGTTCCTGGCCTGGCTTCAACAAGAGCTTGGCCAGTAAATTCCTTCTTTGATGTTTGCCCCTGAGAGTGTTGATTTAGTAGGATTCGGATTCAGATAGTGTGACCTCTAGTCTGTGTAGGCAGGATGAAGCCTGCTTTAATATTAACTTTACTTAAAACTTCAGAGAACACAAATGTTAGTGGTTTTACTTAGACTCACAAAAAACAAAGATGTTAGTGCTTAGATATCTCCTCTTTACGTACTTTGGCCCTATGTAAGAGGCATGCTGTGAAAATAAACTTGCTCTCTTTTTTTTTTTTTTTTTTGAGTTGGAATCTCAC
>NW_007047426.1:70548-85483 GCF_000164805.1 Carlito syrichta
GCCTTCCAAGTAGCCGGAACTACAGGTGCGTGCTACCACGCCCGGCTAATTTTTTATTTATTGTAGAGATGAGGTCTCACCAAGTTTCCCAGGCAGGCCTCAAGCCCTTCAGGCTGAGGCAGTCCACTCACCTCAGCCTCCCAAAGCGCTGGGATTACAGGTTAAGCCACCCAGCCCGGCGAGATGCTGATTCTTTAATGCCATAGGTTATGGCAACATACCAGGCCCATAGAGAACAACTGTTCTGGAATAATACTCATTGCCTTTCGAAGAGGAAAGAGAGTCTCCGTAAGCAAGACAGGAGAATGGAGGAGTAGGAATTGTGGGTACCCTGCTGGAGGGTACAGTCAAGTGTGCCAGATTCCAAACCGCTCCCCTCTAAGCAGAGCAGGGATCCCCTTCTCAGGGGCCTGCAGGCCCCTCAAAGCATGGAAACAAAGGAAAATCTTGAGTTCCTTCCGGAGAAATTCCAGGCACCTGACTATCTCTGAGAAGAAGTAAATAGGCAACTTGATAAGCAAGAAAGTAATAGTAGCTTAAAGGAATGGCCAAGGAAGCTAGGATCACAGGATGTTTGGTCCCTATAGAAACTAAAGATAACAAATTATGTCTCCGAACTGTTTTTCAGATAACTGGAACCCCACCAAATGACACTGCCGGCACATAGTCCTCAAATAAGGGGGAACTAGGGACTGAACTCTGGCCACTGTGCTTTGTTTTAAATTTTTTCCTGAGGGGCCTGGAGAAAGTCACACCCATGAGCCGGAGCTGACATTCTTTCCTGCTGACCCCAAGTTTTTAAACAAAGCTTATCTATCTGGCCAGGCACGGTGGCTCAAGCCTGTAGTCTCAGTACTTAGGGAGGCCAAGGTGGGAGGACTGCTGAGCCCAGGAGTTCAAGACCAGCCTGGGCAACAGAGTGAACCCTCCCATCTCTATTTTTCTTTAATTATTTAAAAAAATAAAAACCCTCACCTGGAAGCCATCAGGGAGGTTGGGACTTAAGCACCAGCTGCCTGATCAGACCCCATTCAGGGTCTCAGACTCAAAATACCTGGAGGGTGGGCCAGGCAGACAAGGGAAGGGGTCTGCGGTTTTTTTCCTAGGACATTCTAACAAATCACCACAAACTAAGTGGCTTAAGGCAACAAGAATTTATTTTCTCACATTCCTGAAGGCCAGAAGTCTGAAATTAAAGTGTCAACAGGGCTAAGTGCAGTGGCTCATGCCTGTAATCCCGGCACTTTAGGAGGCTGAGGCAGGACGATTGCTTGAGCCCAGGAGTTCAAGACCAGCCTGGGAAACATAGCAAGATCTCACCTCTACAAAAATAAAAAATAAAAAAAATTGACTGGGGGCTGGGTGTGGTGGTGTGTGCCTATAGTCCTGACTATTTGGGAGGCTGAGGTGGAGGGTTTACCTGAGCACAGGAGGTTGAGGCTTTGGTAAGTCATGATTGTGCCACTGTACTCTGGCCCGGGTGGCAGAGTGATGCCAACAAATAAATAATTAAATAGAGGCAGAGTGAGACACTTACTTAAATAAATAAATAAAGTGTCAGTTCTTTCTGGAGGCTCTGAAAGGGAAAACTTCCCAGCTTCTGACAGCCCTAGCTGCCCCTTGGCTTTCCCTGGCTTGTAGCTGTATCATCCCCATCTCCACCTCTGTCCTCATGTGGCTTTCTCTGTTTGTATCTGTGTGGCCACCTTTCCCTCTTCTTATAAGGACACTGTTCATTGGACTTAGGGCCTCCCCAATCCAGTGTGATGTCCTTGTAACTAATTATATCTACAAAGACCCTATGACCAAGTACAGGTCACAGTCAGTTTCTGGGATGACATAGATTTCAAGGGGGTGGGCCCTGTTTAACCCACTACAGGAACCTCATGGGAGGGGTTGGAGTGGTTATAGATCGCCACCGGCAGCAGCACCTGAAGGGGACATGCCACCATTGTGTTGTGTGACTGCGGGCCCAGTAATTTCAAGAGAAGCCAAAGTCAGGGCTTCTCATGTGAAGTTGCATAATTTTAAAATGTAGTCTTGGTATTTTTAGAACAGTGTGCAAGACCAATAAAATTCATTTGGTCCGAGCGGGGTGATTCACGCCTGTAATCCCAATGCTTTAGGAGGCTAAAATGGGAGGATCACCTGAGCCCAGGAGTTCGAGACCAGCTTGGGCAACATAGAAAGATCCATCTCTACCCAAAAAATTGTAAAAAAAAAAAAAGTAGCTGGGCCTGGTGGCAAGCACCTGTAATCCCAGCTACTGGGGAGGCTGGGGGTGGGGGGTTGCCAAGGGGAAGGATTGTTTGAGCCCAAGAAGTCAAGGTTACAGGGAGCTGTGATCATGCTACTGCACTCCAGCCTGGGTAGTCCTGCCTTCTGGGCCCCCTGCAGGTCTCACTTGAGGGCAGAGCCAGAGAGCCCACCAGCCCTGCCTACAGGGTAAGCCCAGCTTCTCTGAAGCCCCCCAATCACTCTCGACCCTCAGGCCACACCACACTTCCCTGCCTTAGGGCGGAGGTCAACACTCCTGGGTGCCCTCTGGGAGCTGAAAGGTTGGGCTGATTCCCAGGGACCTCCCGGCCTCCTCACTGGTCCCCTAGAGCCTCCCTAGGCCTTGACCGCCCCGCCCACCTTCCCTAGGCCTCAGGGTTGCTTCCGGGGAGCTCACAGACGGGGCCTGGGATGGAAAGAGGAAAGAAAGAAACAAGCCCTTTACCATGTTTGAAATCCTCGTTTAATGTGCTCCGACTGTAGCGGAAGACAGCATATTAGGAGGCAATAGGCCATTGTCCTCTGCCGGAGTGCGCGGCATTAATAATGTCATAACAGCATTTACTGACACTGCGCACAAATCAACAGTCGCGCAGCGCGCAAACAGCCAGCCCCACACGGCCACCGCTGCCGCCTCGAGCTGCACAGGCCGCAAAGTGGGGAGAGCTGCCTCCCCGATGCATATTTCATGCTTTCTGTTTCACAACATTTAGGCTAATCCTCCCATTGAAAAGCAGCGTCTGGGGTTTATTTTTATTTATGCCAGAAGGCCATTCTGCCGCACAGCATGTGGGAGCCGGGAGCAGAGCTATTGTGCTTTCCCGGTTTTGCAGGGAAGGGGACTGCTGTGTTTGTGTCTGTGCATACGTGTGTAGGTGCGTGTGTGTGTGCATGTGGCCAGGAGAGCAGGGTCGGACCAGACAGGCATTCTAGTCCTCCCACGTGGACCCACCCCAGTGCGGGAAACACAGGCAAATGCTTTCTCATGATCCTGAGATTCCATTTTATTGAGCACCTACTGCATGCCAGAAAATGAACCAGAGACTCAGTGTTACCGTGTTTACATTGCTATTTTATTTAAATTTGCTTTATCAAGGTAACTTCAAAAAAATAGACCCCCCCTTTCTTTCTGGAGGGTTTCCCCAGTTGCTTCACAGATGACTGAAGGAATATGAATGGGAGCAGCCTTCTGAGGTCAGCAGAGTCATGCCCCCTGCCCCAAAGATGTCCACATCCTAATCCCTGGAGTCTACAAGTTTGTTACTTTACATGGCCAAAGCAGATTAAGGTTGCTGATGGAATTTAGGTTGCTAATCAGCTGAGTTTAAAATGCAGAGATTATCCTGGATTATCTGGGTGGGTCTAATGTAATCCCAAGTGTTGGGGCTCAGAAAATGATACCCCAAAGTAAGGTACTTTCACATGTTAAATACAGTCATCCCTCGGTATCCAGGAAGGGTTGGTTCCAGCAGCCCTGCAGATTCCAAAATCCAAGGATGCTCAACTCCCTTATGTAGTATTTGCATATGACCCACGCAGATCCTCCCGCTTATGTAAATCATCTCTAAATCACTTACAATACTAACAACACAGTGTAAGTGACATATAAAGTTGTTATACTGCATTTTACATTTTGTATTATTCTTTAGTGTTCTATTTTGGGGGTTTTGGTTTTGTTTTTTTTTTTTTTGAGATAGAGGTCTTGCTCTGTCACCCATCCTGGAGTGCAGTGGCACAATCATAGTTCACATCAGCCTCAAACTTCTGGGCTCAAGCAATCCTCCTGCCTCAGCCCCCCAAATAGCTGGGATTATAGGAGTGAGCCACCATGCTCAGCTAATTTTTGTATTATCATTTTTGTAGAGACAAGATCTTACTATGTTTTCCAGGCTGATCTTAAACCCCTGACTTCAAGCGATCCTTCCACTTTGGCCTCCCAAAGTGCTGGGATTATAGGCATGAGCCACCATACCTGGTCTGTACTATTATTTTTCTATTTCTTCTCTCTCTCTCTCTCTCTCTTTTTTTTAACCAAGTATTTCCGATCCTTGATTGGTTGAATCTGAGGATGAGAAACCCACGGATATGGAGGGTTGTACTTTGAACTAAGGAAAGTCTCTCTGACCTCTTCTCACCTCCCTATCTCTCCATCTTCTTTCTCAAAGCACAGGGAGGGCCTTTCTCTGAAGTTTCTCTTTTCTGACTAAGGAAAGTTTCTCCAGAAGGAGAACTTTGTCTTGTCCCTGGAATCTACTTTAGCCAGAGAAAAGACTAAGATCTCTAGTTCTGACAGCCTTGTCACCTGAAAGTCTCCTGAAAGCCGCTACGTGAGGACTGTATCTGCATAATAAAACAGCCTTAGTGCACAATGCAGTTCCTCCCCTCACCCTCCCATGGCTGGTCGCCACCACCCTCCAGGGCCCTTAAGCCCAATTTCTTCCTATAGCTCAAAATACTACTTAAGCTTCAACCATCTGGTCCTTCTTGGGGGTCTCACACTTTGTGGGACCCCGTGCATATACATGTTATAAATCTTTATGCCTTTTCTCCTGTTCATCCTTCTAATGTCAAGTGTATTTCTCATACTCAAATATCAAACCTCTCCCCTATACAAAGGTCCTTAAAGATAGAAGAATGAGGCAGGAGAAGAGTGTGTGTCAGAGTGACACAATGCAAGGACTCCATAGCCTTGCTTGGCTTTGAAGATGGAGAAAGGGGCCACAAGCCTAGGCGCATAGGTGGCCCCCCAAAGCCAGAAAAGGCAAAGAATCAGATTTTCCCCTAGTGCCTCCAGAAGGAATGCACCCCTGTCTGCACTGCGATCTTAGCCCCCATGTGGTCATTTTGGACTTCTGACCTCCAGAACTCTAAGATGAGAAATCTGTGTTGTTGAAGCCACAAAGCCTCTGCAATTTGTTACAGCAGCCATCAGAAACTGACACTGTCTTTTTAGTGCTGCCGGTACCAGACACTGTGAAGTCCACTGCTCTCTGAGTATCCCCACTTAACAGATGAGGAAACTGAGTTCCAGAGAGGTGATGCATCTTGTCCAAAGGCTCGTTGCTGATCTAGACTCCAAACTCAGGCCTGGTGACCTCAGATCACATGTGCTTACCCTCTGTCCCTCACTGGACACAAGACCCTGGTCCAGGGGTTCAAGGGGCAGCATGAACAGCCATGCCAGAAAGTTGGGGCCTCAGGAAAAGGGCTCCCCCTCCTTCCCAGAGCTGCTGCTGCCACTTGAGGAGTCATTGACATGGTAGGCCACAAAGTACAGAGATGTTTCTCTACCCAGATGCCTCGGTTTTCTTTTTATGTTCCCTGAGCACCCATGAATGGTCTCAAAAGATCATCTGCTTAAAGACACCCCTCCATTCTGGTTGCCATCCAGATGAAGATCTCCAAGCCTGGGCTCCCTGGCTGCCCTGTGTTCGTAGATATTTACAAACACAGCGCGTGAGGGTATCCTGAGGGCCAGGCACTGAATAAAATGTTGCTTCTCTGATGAGAGCTTAAGAAGAGAAAATGTTTCAGGAACAAAGGCTCAGACCCGCCCCAGGAATGCCCATGTGAAGACGGCCCTCATTCCTGCCATGACCCGCCATGACTCACCAAATCATTGTGAGGGTCGCTGGCATTTTATTTGGGGCACTTAAAACTTTCCTCCTAGAATGTGGGTTATAAGCCCTTTCTCTCTCTCATTTCTCTCCTCTGACTGATGACAAAGAATCTTAATTAAGTACCCCCTGGCTGCTGGTTTAATTCGATAAATATAAAATTGAAGCAAGCTAATAAAGCCATCCATCATCCCAGATCTCAGCAGTTCTTGGAGCTGAAGGCTCAACTATTTTTTTTTCTAAATCAATTTTTAGGATGATATTGAATTGGGTCTTGTTCAAGAAGATCAAAGAAGGCAGGGGCTCTGTGAGAGGACACAGAGGTGGTGGGTATTGAAGACCCAGGAAAAAGAGGCACTGCCAGGAACATGTCGCCTCTGCACATTTCCCTGAACTCTCTTACAGAACCCCGGAGTGCCCACCCCCAGCTTTCCTCAACCCCACTCATGTGGCCCATCCCCCATCTCTGCACCCAGTCCCAGCCCCTCTGCCTCTTTTTTTTGCTGCTGGGCCCAGACCCTGACCAGGTCACCCTTCCCACCTCCTGACCCGGCCCCTAGAACTGTTCCCCATTCTGGTCCAACTCCACTTCATGGAGTAGCAGGTATTTTGGGTGACTTGCAAATCTCAGAGAATCCTAGCCCTGGCCCTGGGCCATGCTCAGCTCCACCAGGGGGACCTGACCCACAGGTACAGCAAGTTTAGCCCCAGCCTTACCCTCGATGGAGCTCAACGGACGTTGGATGGTAGGATTTGCTGACTTTGCCCTTGGCTTGACTTGAAAGGAAGAGTTGAGGCCATGCAGGTAGAGACCACTCAGATACGTAGGGGTTGTCCCAAGCTCCTCCTCCTGCATTGTCCAAACTTCCATCTGTCTCAGAGTCACTAGCTGCCTAGGAACCCCTTGATGGCTCAGAGTCTTTCTCTTCCAAAGGCCCTTCCTTGGCTTCTTGACAATTCCACGTGTGATATTTGAAACACACAGAAATACCACACATGGCTGAGGAAAAGGTCATTGCCTCACACTCAGTGTATAGTGGTCAGCTTGGGCTGCTGTAACAGATCACCACAGACTGGGGCCTTTAAGCAAAAGACATTTATTCTTGCAGTTCTGAAGGCTAGAAATCTGAAGTCAAGGCACCAGCAGTGCTGGAGACTGCCGATTTGCAAGACTTCCTGGTTTGCAAGTGGCCTCTTCCTGTATCATCACCTGGTGGAGAGCAGAGAGGACACAGACTCTTTCATGTCTTTTATCCCCCTTGTCCTTTGACTTTTTCAGGTTATTGATCATCGGGTGTTTTTTTTATAAGGGCACTAATCCCATCCATGAGGGTGCCACCCTCATGACCTAATTACCTCCCAGACGTCCTCACCAACAAATATCATTTGTTTCAACAGATGAACTTGGTGAGGCGAGGGGTGAGGAGAGGGACACAAACATTCATCCCATAGCACTGAGCTAACCCTAAAACTCTCATGTCATGTCTTATGTAAAAGCACAGACTTGGGGTCAAACAGTCCTGCGTTCGAATCCCAGCACTGCCACTTGCAGCCTGCACGGAATAGAGCACATCTCCTGCCTGGCTGAGCTCTGGTCCCCCCAGCCAGATAAATGATGTCACAAGCCCCCCCACCCCGTCTCAGGTCATGGGGGTTGATGAGACTGATGAGGTCGTGTGTGCATGAGACCTGCACACATAATGCTCGGGAATAGCATCTTACAGGAAACCCCGAGGTTCTGGAGCCTTCCCTCTTCCTCAGCAGCTAGAATCAAAACCTCGAGAGCCAGCAAGATCAGTCTTCCAGAGACTAATGCCTTCCCCTTTCCTTGTAATTTGGCGGCTTTATGAACCAGGTCCAGGGTTGTCCCTAAGCCTCCTGGATGGAAATGAAAATACCACTTCCTCCTTTCTCTTAGAGAAAGCAGGCACTGGGTTACAGGACCTGAAGTCGATGGGCTTGCCATTGGCGCCCTGTGCGACATTGACCCTTCCCCAGCACAATCCATCTGCAAGCCACACAGCATAGCTTGGAGATGCTGCTGGCCTGAGGTTCACAGCAGACGCTGTCATTTCCTTATACATTCTGCAAATACAGTCACTGCAGATACAGTCATTGGGAAGGCCCAGACGGGCATGTGCCCCTGGGTACCATTTTGGTTGATTACCCGTTAGGTGTAGATGTAATGCATCACTACATTTCATTTGCATGATAGAGTGTGCTATTGAAATACCTGTGATCTCTGGAACCCAGGAAAGCCCATGCCAAATGGGGCCATGAGAAGAGGCCTGGGGCCCTGGTGTGCACTTGGCCGGGGCACCCAGAACTTGCATCGTTCTAGAGCCCACAGAACATGTGGACAGAGTCTTCCTCCTAAGCTGAGTCTTCTGGGCATATATTCTGGCGTGTTTGTGTGTTCATTTGTTTGTTTGTTCTTGAATCAGGATCTCACTCTGTCACACAGGCTGCAGTGCAGTGGCACAATCATTACTCACCACAGCCTGGACCTCCTGGGCTCAGATGATCCTTCTGCCTCAGCCTCCCAAGTGGCTGGGGCTACAGGTGCTTGCCACCTTGGCCAGCTAATTTTTTTTTATTTGTTATTTTGCAGAGACTGGGTTTGCTATGTTATGCAGATGCAAGTATCAAACTTATGGGCTCAAGCAACCTTCTCACTTCAGCCTCTTAAAGTGCTGGGATTACAGGCATGAACCACCATGCCTGGTCTCTTTTTTTTTTTTCTTCTATTGAGGTGAAATTAGCATAACATAAAATTAACTGTTTTAAAATATACAATCCACTGGCAGTAATATATTCAATTTGTTTTGCAACCCCCTCCTCTATTTCCAAAAACTTTTCATCACCCAGAAGAAACCCCCATCACCCGGAAGAAAACCCCATACCTGTTAGGCATCACTTCTCATCCTCCCCTCCTCCCAGCCCCTGGGAGCTACTTGTCTGCTTTCTCCCTCTGTGGATTTACTGATTCTGGATATTTTCTAGATGTGGAATCATACGGCATGTGGCCTTCTGTGTCTGGCTTGTCAAGGTTCATCCATGTTGTAACATGCATCAGAACTCTATTCCTTTTGATGACTGAGTAATATTCCATGGCACGGCTACACCTTACTTGTTTATTCATTAGTCAGATGATGGACATGTGGGTTGTTTCCACCTTTTGGCTATTGTGACTAATGCTACCCTGGCTCTCCTCCTCCTTCCTCTTCTCCTCTTCCCCCCGCTCCTTCTTATAATTGTTCTTAAGAACCTCCTCCTCATCACCTTCTCCTCCTTTTTCATCTTCTTCTTTGTTTCAGTTAAAATTGTGTTTCAAGAAGTAATGCTTGCACTTAGTACAAAATGTAATAGGCTTCAAAGGGCATGTAGTGAATTGTCGCCCTGCCACCTCTACTTCACCCCCGCCCCGTCACCCACCCAGTTCTCCTTGGTGGAGGCAGCCTACAGGCCCAGTCTTGTGTGTCTCCCTGTATCCTTGGCCCCGTCTGTAATATGCAGCAGTAGACCACTAATATAGGTGCATACTGCCTTGTCAACTGAATGTCTGTGGAGGACATCCCGAAGATGTCATCAGTTAGAAAGAGTCCATCTTCTTAAGAAAGACTCCAAGTCTCACGTTAAGACCCCATTGTGGAGTCATAGGAAAATGTAGCCAGTTTGGGAGAAATCATATGAATACCACAGCCACTTAAAATCAGCTGTGAAGATGGTAAGCATAACTGAGAGGGAGAGCTCCTCAAAACAGGCATAGAGATTGAAAGGGTGAGAAGCCAAAACGGAGCCACTTTAGTCAGAGTGGCAGCCATTTTAACATTGTTTAGCTTTGTTGCGCTTTTTCAGCAGACCCACCTTATAATCATTAACAAGAAATAAAACTACTTTCCCGGAGTTAGTTACCGATAATTGTCTTGTAATCCCCCAAGCATGCTTTGTACTAACTACCCTTTTATCCAAAGTATTTATCTTCTTGCCATAAAGGGCCAAGCTGACATCGTCTATTGTGATCAGCCCTTCGTGACCTACATAACACAGACCACCACCCCATCACCATGGCAACAGCTCCCATGCTTACCTGCCCCCTTCGTGACGACGCAATACAGACCACCACCCCATCACTATGGCTACCTGCCCCCACTACAGGAAAACTTTAAATGCTTTCAACCTCAAGCATTTGCTGCCAAACATTCCTTGGGCATCTGGCCCCCTCTCCAATCTTGGAGAGGTGGATCCACTCCTTTCTCTGATCTGCTTTCTAAATAAACTTTTTCTGACCTACCCTTTGTGCAGTTCTTTGAATTGTACCCAGTGCACCAGCTCAGCTCACTGACCCAATATTTTTGTACAACGTGCGGGCACCAACAAGGAGTGAGGAAGCCAGGGTCCCAGGGGCCACAGCTAGTAGAAGAGGAAAGTGAGCTGAGAGGAAAGTGATCCCATGGCTTGATTGTCTCTTATCTTTATAGAGAATGGAGGTTAGGGCAGGAGAGATGAACTGTCTGAGAGAGCCTGACTGGTCCTTGACTGAGCAACACCTCATGGAACTTGGGGCCAGAGCTGTTCTTTTTAAAACCAAGTCCTATGAAGGCGTGGTGGCTCAAGCCTGTAATCCCGGCACTTTGGGAGGCTGAAGCAAGAGGATTGCCTCAACCCAGGGGTTTAAGATGGGCAACTTGGCAAGATCTAGTCTCTACAATTTAAAAAAAAAAATTAGCTGGGCGTGGTAGCAAGTGCCTGTAGTTCCAGCTACTTGTAAGGCTGGGGAGGAAGGATCGCCTGAGCCCAGCAGGTCGAAGCTGTGGTGGCCGTGAGTGTGCCACGACACTCCAGCCTGGGCAACAGGGTGAGACTCCAACAGCAACAACAAAAAAAGCAGTGTGCCTGCAAAATCAGCTCTGAGTTGGCTTCTGGGATCTTAACATTTGAACTGCCTCTCTGTTCCCTAGCTGATGAGGATGGGCACTGTGCCTAGACTGTGTATACAAACAATATGATTTAGGATAAGCACCTGCTTTTCTTATGGGAGGTTTGTGGACAATTGCTCAGCAGGGATCGCCTATATAACCAGCCCCCGGTAAAGACCTTGGGTGCTGAGTCCCTAACAGGTGTCCCTGGGCAGACATATTGCACATACATTTTTGTTGCTGGGGAAAGGAGCATGTTCTGTGTGCCCCTTCACAGGAAGGGGGAAGCATTCTCCACCAAGTCCCATGGGTCCTTCCAACAAATCAGCAAATGTTTGGTTCCAATTCAGAGGGTTCCTCTCTCCAGAGAAAGATAGGGACTGAATAGCAACCCCACAAAAACTGTCTCAGGAATCAGGAATCAGTTGGTGCTATATTTATAGGTTGCCCTGGTTACAAATAGTCCAAAATTCTTGCACTCCTATGGGCTCAGCAGAGCAGTCATGAAAGACTGGAAGGTGCAGACCTGGATGCGGAAGGGAGAATGCAAAAAGATATCAGGGAGGGATGTTGGGGGGCGTCAAGCCCCCACAGAACTGCCCAGCATCCCAGGTTATGAGTCAGGCATAGGTGCACTGTCTGCTTTCTAGAGACCACTCAACCATTCTCTACTGTTAAGTTATGAGCATCCCAGGGCAGAAATTCCACCCCTCCTGAGGAACCTGGCCACACCCATCCAGGACTTCCCCTTTTTCCAGGGTTAGAGATTCCAACTCATCCCGCAAGGGGACTTCCTGAAGACTTGTCTCCACATCATCCCCATTCTCTCCTCCCCACAGTACGTTCTGTCACCAGTGATTCCTCCTGATGGTGAAACTCTTGGGATGTGCACTGTCCAGGGATAGCCCCGCCTGCCTGTAGTCTTGACGCATAAGGCATCTAAGGCATTGGGGTTTTGCAACAACCTTCAGAAGGTCTCCACAATGAGCGTGTCCAGTAAGCACAAATGTGATCATGGAGGCGGTGGCAACCGCATGACTCAGAGTCCCAGAGAGCACTTGGCCAGCTGGGTGCTGAGAGTCATCATAAGCTCCTCCCAAGCTCCACTTTCATCACAGAACAGGCTGTCTGGGACAGTCACACTCAAGGAAACATACAAAATGAACTCGGTTGCTCCTGCATGATGGGACACCAATCGATTTTCTGACATCCTTGTAGAAACGGCAGGCAGCGTGCTCTGTGGGTGAGGGGAGGAGGATCTGAGCTTAAATGATAAATCTGATCAGTCTCCCCAGTTTGAACACACATGAGCATGCAGATATAGCATGAACAGACATGTGCACACCTCACACCTGTAGGGTGGACCAGCCAAGATGCATATGGATCCCCTTCTCCAGGGAACCACCAGATGTTCCCACATGCCAGGGCCAGCCAACAGAGAGGCCCAGCCACTTGATCACCCAGCACTGGCAGGCCTGGAGCCAGGCCTCCTGGAGGCTTCCTCAGAGGGTGGGAGTGTTGCCCTGCCTCCCAGGCAGTAGCCCTAAGGCTCTCCCACCACCAAGGGTGCTGTATTAGTTTGCTAGGGTTGACATAACAAAGTACCACAAACCAGATGCCTTAAACCAGTGGTACCCAACATTTTTGGTATCAGGAACTGGTTTCATGGAAGACAATTTTTCCATGGACCAGGGTGAGGCGGGGGCAGTAAGGGGCATGGTTTCGGGGTAGTTCAAGCACATAACATTTACGTGCACTTTATTTCTATTATTATTACATTGTAATGTATAGCGAAATGATTATATAACTCATCATTTTAAAAAAAGACACAGAGGGAAGTGGTAAATAAAATAATGGGCAGGCCACGTGAGGACTAAAATAAGTGTCAGATTCTGACTTAATGCTTGCCACCAGATGCAGCTGTACAATTGAAGTACATCCACTCACTTGCCACTCGCTGATAGGGTTTTGATATGAGGGTTTTGATCAAATGCAAGCAATTGATTTATTATGGTCTCTGTGCAGCACCAGTTTGGGCAACATAGCAAGACTCCCATCTGTACCTATATATATATATATATATATATATGTTTTTTTTTTTTTTTTTTTGAGTTGGAATCGCACTCTGTCGCCCAGGCTGGAGTGCAGAGCCACCCCACACTCACGGCCACCCCAGCATCGACCTGCTGGACTCTGGAGATCCTTCCCCCTCAGCCTTCCAAGTAGCCTGAACTACAGGCGCAAGCTACCACACCCGGCTAATTTGTTTTTATTTATTGTAGAGACAAGGTTTCACCATGTTGCCCAGGCTGGTCTCGAACTCACGGGCTCAGGCAATCCTCTCACCTTGGCCTCCCAAAGTACTGGGATTACAGGCTTGAGCCACTGCTCCCAGCAAAAAATATATATATTTTTTTAATCAGAGGCTTATTTTTTCACAATGCTGAAGGCAAAAAAGTCCAATATCAAGGTTTTAGTAGGAATGTTTTCTTCTTAGACCTCCCATATTGGCTTGTAAAACCTTCGCATGGAGCTCTATGTCTGTGTCCTAACCTTTTCTTCTTATAAGAACACCAGTCATATTGGACTAGGGTCCATTTGAACTTAATTACCTCCTTAAAAACCCTGTCTCAGCCGGGCTCGGTGGCTCAGCCTGTAATCCCGCGCCTTGGGAGGCTGAAGTGAGTGGATTGCCTGAGCCCGCGGGTTCGAGACCCACCTGGGCAACTTGGTGAGCCCTCATCTACCAGCCGGGCGTGGTAGCGCACGCCTGTAGTTCCAGTTAATTGGAAGGCTGAGGCAGAAGGATCGCCGGAGCCCAGCAGGTTGAGGCTGCGGTGGCCGGGAGTGGCCACTGCACTCCAGTCTGGGCAACAGAGTGAGACTCCAACTAAAAAAAAAAAAAAAAAGACCCTGTCTCCATGACTGGGCACAGTGGCTCATGCCTGTAATCCTAGTACTTTGGGAGGCCAGGGCAGGAGGCTAACATGAGGCCAGGAGTTCAAGACCAGCCTGGCCAAAATAATAAAGCCACTGTCTCTAAAATTAAAAAAAGAAAAAATACCCTGCCTCTAAATAGTCATATTCTAAGGTTCAGGGATTTAGGGTTTTAACATATGATTTGGGGAGGGGACACAATTCGGTCCATAATAGGTGGCTCCTCAGAAAACTGCCACCCCAGCAGCAAAAGAGTTGAAGGCAGAAGCCAGGGGTGGAGAGTGGGGGGAGTGTGTCTGTATTAAGCAGATTAAGGGGGAAGCACCGTTCCCAGCCTCAGCTATAATTAGAGGAATTAAAGTCAGAGCTGCAGCGAGCAGGAGCTCTCTTGCCCTGTAATTAGGGTGGGATTGTGCTAGTGCGGGAGAGAAGTTTGGGTTGGGGACCTGCAATGTTAAGAGGACTGACTTCCCCAAGGCGCTCAGTAATTGGCTCAGAATAGACCTGAGTATAGACGAGACTGTCCTGAGGTCCCTGGGTCCCCCCTGCCACCCACCAAAGCCTACCCTGAGTCTTTCTCCACCCTCTACCAGAGTAGCACTGGCCAGTCCCACCCAACAGGTCAAGGGAGTCCATCCTTCTCCCCACAAACAGCTGAATTTGCTCCCTGAGCTACAAGAGGGTAAGGAGTTTGCTTAGAACCTAAAGTACCCCAGCACCGATCCAGGCACCTGAGCCCACTGGGTCTAGCAGGAAACGATTCACCAGGACACTCCTGGTGGGATTGGGGTTAAGCCGGGTAAGGAGACGAGTGGCTCCCCCTGCATGGCTGCATCTGAGCCCCAAGGTCATAGCATGAGTGGCCAGTCGTGACTTTAGCTTGGGAATAATGATGACGTCCCCTGCTTAGGAATTCCAGCTTTCATCTTCCTTCTACCCCTCACCCGTAAGCCGGGCTCGGTGGCTCAGTCTGTAATCCCAGCACTTTGGGAGGCTGAGGTGAGTGGACTGCCTGAGCCTGCGGGTTCAAGACCCGCCTGGGCAATTTGGCAAGACCTCATCTCTACAATAAAATCAAAAAATTAGCCGGGCGTGGTAGCACACACCTGTAGTTCCAGCTACTTGGAAGGCTGAGGCAGAAGGATCGCCGGAGCCCAGCAGGTCGAGGCTGCGGTGCCGGCAGCG
>NW_007047426.1:85503-102190 GCF_000164805.1 Carlito syrichta
AAAAAAAAAAAAAGACAGTCAACAGGGGAGAAAACAGGGAGTGTCTTGGGGCAACGGGAGACACAGCCCCACTCTGACAGGCAGACAGAAAGAATGACAGACGGAGAAGGGGAGAGAAGAAGATGCCAGGCAAAGATGGAGAGGGAGGGTCCAGAGCATCAGAAGCCCCGAACAGGGGTCAGCACTGGGCGCTGGGGGGTCAGAAAAGCCAGAGGGGCTGGCGCCAGTCGACAAGGAGAGCTGGGTAGGCCAGGGCGTGGGGCAGCCGGGGTTCGTTTTGGCTGCAGCTGGAGGTGCAGGGAGTAGGCGCCAGGCTTCATGCTTTGGATGGTCACTCTGGCTGCTGGGTGGGGGGATGTAGCAGCAGAGAGGGAAGCAGTAGGGAGAGTAGGCTGAGGCGGTGGATGGAAGGACCTGGAGGGAAGTGGAGGTTGGGGATATGTTGGGAGGGACAAGCCCAGGTGACCAGCTCAGGGCAGAAGGAAGGAATCAAATATAAATCCTGGGTTTGGAGGCTGAGCCTCCCGATCTCTGAGATGGGGAGGCTGGGATGGAGGATTGAGGGGAGTCTCAGGGGAGCCCCGGGGGAGGTGTCAGCCCAGGGAATAGACACGCGGAAGACAGCAGCAGATGCCCTGCAAAGCCATGGGACAGCAAGAAGGACCTCCTGGGCAGTACTGTCTACTACAGGAGGGAGCAGTCGCTGTAGCTATTAATTGGTTAATTAAAATGATACACGTGGGCACTGTGGCTCATGCTGCAATCCCAGCACTTTAGGAGGTTGAGGCAGGGCAATTGCTTAAGCCCAAGAGTTCAAGACCAGCCTGGAAAACACAGTGAAACCTCATCTCTACAAAAAATAATTTAATGCCTGTAATCCCGGCACCTCAGGAGGCCAAGGCGGGATAATCATTTGAGCCCAGGAGTTCAAAACCAGCCTGGGCAACATAGCGAGACATCGTCTCTACAAAATATAATTTTTTAAAAATTAGCTGAGCATGGTGGTGTGCACCTCTAGCCCCAGCTACTCTGGGGACTGAGGTGGGAGGATGGCTTAAGCCAAGGAGTCAAAGCCTGAAGTGAGCCAGGATCACCCCACTGCACTCCAGCCTGGGTGACAAAGTAAGACCCTGTCTCAAAAAATAAAAATAAAATAAAAATAAAATGAGCCAGTCACAGTGGCTCACGGCTGTAATCTCTGCACTTTGGGAGGTCAAGACAGGAGGATTGCTTGAGCCCAGGAGTTCAAGACCAGCCTGGGCAACATAGTAAGACATCATCCCTACAAAAAACTAAAAAATTAACAGGGCACGGTGGCAAGTGCCTGTAGTCCCAGCTACTTGGGAGGCTGAGGTGGAAAGACCATCTGAGTCCAGAAGGTCAAGGCTGCAGTGAACTGTGACTGCACCACTGCACTCCAGCTTGGGTAACAGAATGAGACTCTGACTCAATAATAATAATAATAATAATAATAATAAGCCAGGCTCGGTGGCTCAGCCTGTAATCCTGCGCTTTGGGAGGCTGAGGTGAGTGGATTGTCTGAGCCCGCGGGTTTGAGACACACCTGGGCAACTTGGTGAGACCTCATCTCTACAATAAATCAAAAAATCAGCCGGGCGTGGTAGCACATGCCTGTAATTCCGGCTACTCGGAAGGCTGAGGCGGAAGGATCGCCAGAGCCCAGCAGGTCGAGGCTGCGGTGGCTGGGAGCAGCCACTGCACTCCAGTCTGGGCGACAGAGTGAGACTCCAACTCAAAAAATAATAATAATAATAATATAATTAATTAAAATAAAATGAAAAAGAGAGGAAACTTTAATTCCTCAGTCACACTGACCACGCGGTCAGTGGCCACTGTGTTGCTCAGTCTGAGAGAAATCATCTCCATCATTGCAGAAAACTTGGATGGACGGACTAAGAGAACAAATACTCAGAGAAAAGAGAGTGGGAAATTGAGCCCCGGGACAGGCCAGCATTGAGTGGTCAGTGGGAAAACCTAGACAATATAGAGCCAAGTAGGAATCAGGAAGCAGGAGGTAGGACAGGGATGGTGGCTCACGCCTGTAATCCCAGCATTTTGGGAGGCCCAAGATGGGAGGATCGCTTGAACCCAGGAGTTCGAGACCTGGGAAACATAGTGAGATCTCATCTCCACAAAAAAATCAAAAAAGTTAAGTAGGCGTGGTGGCACACACTTGTTATGACAGCTACTTGAGAGGCTGAGGCAGAAGGATTGCCTGAGCCCAGGAGTTTGAGGCTACGGTGAGCCATGATCATGTCACACTACCCTCCAGCCTGGGTGACAGAGTGAGACCCCGACTCAAAAAATTAAAATAAAACAAAATAAAATGACATAAAACAGCAAGAAGTGGGCCGGGCTCGGTAGCTCAGCCTGTAATCCCAGCGCTTTGGGAGGCTGAGGTGAGAGGGTTGCCTGAGTCTGCGGGTTCGAGACCCACCCGGGCAACTTGGTGAGACCTCATCCCTACAATAAATCAAAAATTAGCCAGGCGTGGTAGCGTACGCCTGTAGTTCCGGCTACTTGGAAGGCTGAGATGGAAGGATCGCGGAGTCTAGCAGGTCGAGGCTGCGGTGGCCGGGAGCGTGCCACTGCACTCCAGTCTGGGCAACGGAGTGAGACTCCAACTCAAAACAAACAAACAAACAAAAAAACAGCAAGAAGTGTTCACTGTGTTAAGTGGTGCCGAGAGGAGAGATCACTCATTGGAGACCTTGTCGAGGACCGGCTCAGTGAAGACTGAGGCCAACTGAAGTGAGTGAAGAGATGTGTAGACCACAAGAGGAAAGAAGCAGGCATGGGCTCAAGGGTGGTCACCGGGAAGTGTCATCATCGCAGGAAGGACAGGAACCTTCAGGCTCTCCGCTCCGCCCCCGGGCTCACTTCCTGCGTTAAAACCTGCAGTTTGCAGTCTTTCTGCTAGGATTCACAGGCACTGGCCACATCCTCCAACTGGACTGTATCTTGCGTCAGGGGGCCCAGGCCGGAAGAGCCATCTCACCAGCAGCAGAGGCTTCTCAGTTTGGGGCAGATCCACGGGAGCAGAGGACTTCCGCTCCAGGGCCTGTGCCTGGAAGGCTCTGAGTCACTTCTCTGCACTGCGGGCCAAGGGCCATTGGACAGCCCCAGTTAGATCCCAGCCCCAAGCAGGCCATGCAGATTCCCAAAGTGCCAGGCCCTGGGCAGATATTCCATGGCCCAGTCTCCGCTACTTCTCATGGGATCTGAGAAGCACCCTGTATCCCCAGGCCTCCCCACACCCACTCATACTCCTGCGTCCACAGGTGGAATAATACACGGTGCATTGCTTTGCTAGGGCAGCCATAACAAAATACCACAGACGGTCTCACAGCTCTGGAGGCTGGAAGTCCAAGGTCAAGCTGTCGGCAAGTTTGGCTTCTTCTGATGCCTTTCTCCTAGACTTGCAGATGGCCTTCTTAAGGCTGTGTCCTTACATGGTCTTTTCCCTGTGCACTTTCCCTGGTGTCTCTTTATGTGTCCAAATTTCCTCTTCTTGTAAGGACACTGATCATGTTGGGTTAGGGCCCACTTGGTTTCATCTTAATTTAAAGACCCTATCTCTAAGTCACATTCTGAAGTACAGGGGGTTAAAGCTTCATCATGAATTGTTTTGTTTTGTTTTGTTTTGTTTTAGTTGGAGTCTCACTCCACTGTCCAGGCTGGAGTGCAATGGCATGCTCACGGTCACCCCAGTGTCGACCTGCTGGGGTCCCGCAATCCTTCCACCTCAGCTTTCCAAGCAGCCAGAACTACAGGCGGGTACTACCACATCTGACTAATTTTTTATTTATTGTAGAGACGAGGTCTCGCCAAGTTACCCAGGCTATTCTTGAACCCGCAGCCTCAGGCAATCCACTCACCTCGGCCTTCCAAAGTGCTGGGATTATAGGCTGAGCCACTGAGCCTAGCCACATCATGATTTTTTTTTTTAAGAGACAGACTCTGTCACCCAGGCTGGAATGCAGTGGCACAATCACAGCTCACTGCAGCCTCAAACTCCTGGGCTCAAGCAATCCTCCCATCTCAGACTCCTAAGTAGATAGGACTACAGGTACACACCACCACACCCAGATATAATTTTTTTTATCTTTTTCTTTTTAATTTTAGAAATGAGATCTTGCCATGGTGCCCAGGATGACTTCAAACTCCTAAGATCAAGCGATCCTCCCACCTTAGAATACCAAGTAGCTGGGACTATAGAGGTATGCACCACTGGGTCTTGTGTTCATCATGAATTTTTTATGAAGCAGGGAGCCAGGGACACACAAATCAGTCCATAACACACAATCTGCAGGTTCTATTCCTGGACATTCTCAAAACAGGAGGAGATAAAGACAGAAGCCCCTTCCCCAAAAGAAGTTACCTATCTCTAATTCCTAGCTCCATAATGTAAAACTGTACAGATGCTATTGTCCAGATTATGTAAATTAAGTACTAGGACAAAGCAAATATTCCAAAATATTGAATAGCGGACTTGTACATGGGTTAAATTTTTTTCATTTTCCAATTTTTTTTTTTTTTTTTTTTTTGAGCGGGCGTCTCACTCTGTCACGCAGACTGAAGTGCAGTGGCACAATCACAGCTCACCATAGCCTCATCCTCCTGGGCCCAGGTGATCCTCCCTCCTCAGCCTCCCAAATAGCTGGGACTACAGGCACGTGCCACCATGCCCAGCTTATTTCTTGATTTTTCTGTAAAGACAAGGTCTCACTATGCTGCCCAGGCTGGTCTAGAACTCCTGGGCTAAAGCAAACCTCCTGCCTTTGCCTCCCAAAGTGCTGGGATTACCACCCCTGGTCAAAGAGTTTTTCTTTATACACGTCAATTAAAACAACATATCACAACAGCCACATGCAGAAACAGACATGGAGATCCAGCTGGCTTCTTCTATTAAGCCAGATTAGATCTGTTCTAATATAAAACAATGACTTTCTTCTCGCTAACATTGTATTATTTCAGAAAATAGATAAATCACATCATAAAAAGATGTGATTTATGTTACCATGTAATGGTTTATTGTTGCTCTTTTCAAATGAGTTAAATAAAATGTCAAATTTCTCAGTGAGACCCTGACTCAAAAAAGAAAGAAAGAAAACCTCCTTGAGCCTCCGGGGGCCCCACTTTGAGAATTGCTGACATATGAAACCCCTGGCACAGGACTGGACAGGGTACTCCTGGCCTGGGTCCCCTAGGGACAGTCAGGACTGCTCTGGTCCTGATGTTAATTCAGCAGCACAGGGCTGGCCTCGTACTAGGGCCCAGAGACAATGGCAAGTGACAAGATCAGAGGCAGCATGTTGGGAGGTGTCAACGAGAGAGGACAGAATCGACCCAGAAAAGCAAACTTTGATTTACTAAAAATATCCCTAAGTTAGGAAAGTCTCCCCCATAACGGCCCCTCCCAATTCAAATCCATGAAAAGCCAGATGCAAGGCACCAAGCCAGGATGGAGATCAGGCAATTAGACTGTTTCAGACAAGCTTTCAAAGCTCTCAGACATTCCGACATTTCAACCATACAAAGAAAATGTGCACTCTGTGGATGCAGTGACAGCAAATCATTGTCCCTTTTTGTCCCTCTTTTCTGTCCCTGCTCACAGACAAACGATGGAGGGAAATAAGCATAAATTTGCACAGACAAGACAAAAATAAGTTTAACAACAAAGGGAACATCTTTTAGAGAGGCTGTAGCCCTGTGGGGGTGGGCGGCCATGTCCTCCAAGGCACAGCCTGCTGGGGTTTGCCAGACCCCTGAGTTCATGCCAGTGGAATGACAGAGGATGGGCTGGTAGCACCTATCCTAATCTGGGTTGCTCAAGGGGACTTGAGGGTCACCAGGTGAAATCAGAGAGACCACTCTCTGGGGATGTTTGCCAAAGCTGCAGGTGTCAATGACAAGGACAGCCCTCCCAGGTTGGGGAGGACTTCAAAGAGCTTTTCACAATCTCTGTAGGAACGGAGTCTGCAACTGACCATCAGATAATCTAATCACTGCTCAGGCACGTCTACTCAGCCTCACCCTGGCTCAGATCCTCCCGGTGTGTCTTTCTCTCAATGATGAGAGGCCACCCCATGTCAGGGGCTCCCATCCAATCTATTACTGTCCCCCTGCCAACCCCTGCTCTGCTGAATGACAAGTAACCTTTACCTCACAAGGGTGTCTTCCCTTTCATCTGATGCTTTCGGGTCCCAGTCCCCAACAGAAAGAGACATCCATAGCAACACCGGACAGCACCTGCCACCAGTAAGGCAGAAGTCTCAGAAGGGACAGCTGGGAAACCTCTGTCTTGGTCAGCTTCAGCTGCCATAACAAAACACCAGTCTGGGTGGCTTAAGTAACAGGATTTATTTCTCACTGGAAGCTGGGCAGTCCAAGGTCAAGGTGTTAGCAGATTCTGTTCTCAGTGAAGCCTCTCTTCCTGGTTTGCAGATGGCCACTCCCTACTGAGTTTTCACAAGACAGAGAGAATTCAAGATCAAGCTTGGTGATATCTCTTCTTACAGGGGCACCAATTCCATCATGGGGGCCCCACCCACATGACCTCAACTTCCCCTAATTAACTCCTAAGGGCCCAGCTCCAAATACCATCACATTGAGAGTTAGAGCTTCCACGTAGGAATTTGTGGGGGGACACAAGCATCTGGTCTAGGGCACCCTCTAAGGCTGCCCCCATCACTCCTCGCAAGGGACAAGACCACAAGACTCCCTGCAGAGGACTGGGACTGTCCTTTGGGCATGGCTGGATAGTGCCTCAATAGGAGGCCGTGCCCCTCAATGGCCTGACCATTTGTAAGGAGACCACCAGAATGGAATAGTAAACAGAACGATGCTCCATTGAGAGACCCTTCCAGCCCCTCCAGACACACACACACCCCCTTTCTACTCTCTTCACCGCCCTCACGACAAGGAGTACCTTTCACAACAAGCCCTCCATGAAAAGTCAGCATTCTATATTAGCAGGTAAGTTTTGTTTCTGTTTTGGGGAGGGGGAGGAGCTAACTGATGTGTCATATGACTACAATACGTGTGTAATTCTTCCAGGCCCCTTGCATGGGTACATTACTTAATCCTCACACAATCTCTCAATGTAGGTGGTATTACCCCCAGCCTACAGAGGGAAAAGCTGAGGTCTCATAGCTGGGAAGCCAGGAGGCCAGGATCCTCAAGGGTCTGTCCAGAACCACAGCCATGTGCTTTCTATCATATCACCCACCCATAAGATCCACACAGAGACTCCTCCCACATTGAGTGAGGCTCCCCCAAAAGAGCAGAAGACCATGGGGTAGGGAAGAGTTACGGAAGCGGAAGTAATGTCTGGCTGATGACCAGGAGTGGTCATTCTCGAGATGTCCCCTTTAGTTAAATGGAGCGGGACAATATGCCCAGGGCATGCCCTGGAAATTTCCAGGACTCTGAGTTACTTTAAAATATGTTCTTGTTTGAGAAAGGGAAGAGAATGGCCTGGTTCCTGCTTGCCCTTCCCCAGTGCTCGGCACCGCAGCGAAAAGCTGGCTCAGTCTGCTCCATGGGGTTGTCACTGTAGTCAAATGAGGTTTGCCAAGTCATTTTCACCAGTTGAGGAAAGAGGGAACTCGCCATCTAAGGACCTTGTCGTCTCCAGGGCAGGCACCCATGGGTGGATTCATTTATATGGATCTGGGCCAGCTTCCCTGGAGGATAAAGTCCCACCCACCTTTCAGGCAGAGCCCCCACCCTCGAGTCTACAACCGTTGGCAAACCATCTTTCCCTGCTAACATTTTATAGCTGGCATTTTCATATATATGCTGCTGCCTGCTGTTAAATGTAGTTGTAATTCGTGAGTTGCAACCGGATGCTCTATCATACGTAGGAGCACGTAGTTTGCAAAATACACAAGTCAAATAAATAAATGAATCATTAAATAGGGCTCTCCCTTCCAGATAGCCCCAAAGAGAATGCTCCTAATTTATAAATCTGTGATGTTAACAGCTCCTGCAAAATCAAAATCACATACCCCTCTCCCAACAAACATACACTCCCATAGTCAGAAAGACTGGGAAACAGCCTTCCAGATAGCCTCCGGTGGTCCTCATCTCCTGGCATCCCTGCCTTTGTGGAATCTCCTTCCCAGGGTTGGGTGTTGGACCTGCTTCTAACAAATACAACACACAAAAGTGATGAGATATCACTTCCAAGATTAGGTTACAAAAACAAACAAAAAAAACCCTATGGCTTCCTGAGGGAAGCCAGCTACCCTGTCATAAGTTGCTCAAAGAAGAGGCTCACGTGGCAGAAAATGGGGTTTAGGGCAGCTTCTAACCAATAGCCAACAAAGAACCAAATTCTGCCAACAACCATGTGAGTGAGTTTAAATTAGATCCTTCCAAATCAAGCCATCAGATGAGATCATGACCCTAGCTCCTGATCAAAAGCTTCCTGATAGACCTTGAGGCAGAGGCACCCAGCTAAGCTGTGCCCAAATTCTTGACCCATAATAATACATGAGAAGCTGGGCTCGGTGGCTCAGCCTGTAATCCCGCGCCTTTGGGAGGCTGAGGTGAGTGGATTGCCTGAGCCCGCGGGTTCGAGACCCGCCTGGGCAGCGAGACCTCATCTCTACAATAAATCAAAAAATCAGCCGGGCGTGGTAGCACGTGCCTGTAATTCCGGCTACTGTAATTCCGGCTGAGGTGGAAGGATCGCCGGAGCCCAGCAGGTCGAGGCTGCGGTGGCTGGGAGCGGCCACTGCACTCCAGTCTGGGCAACAGAGTGAGACTCCAACTCAAAAAATAAAATAAAATAAAATAAAAATAATACATGAGATAAATAGTTTGTTGTCCCAGGACTCTAAGTGTTGAGGTAATTTGTTACATGGTAATAGCTAACTTATACACAGACAAATGCACAAGATATATGGACAAACACCAAGTCTCACATCCATTCTTGTACATATAGTCACAAACAAGATGCATATTCATAAAACATATGAGCACAGATTTCTGCATCTAACCCTCAGGGTTGGTTGTATTAACTTCATTTTCATATTCAAACCTTCCAAATTCTTCCCAAGTCAGAGGAATCTGCTCAGTCTGACACAGAATGAAGGAGGTAGGGAGGCAGATAGACAGCTTTTACTTTTAGATTTCTGAAGCCAAGAAACTCAGCTTGTCTAACTTACCCATGATGACTCTCTCTCCAAGTGCCAATCAAAGAGGCATCTACCCTGCTTACTGTCAGACATAATTTCTATCTATGATTCAAGCTTTTAGGAATATTTTTAATTATTTGATTTGACTTTTTTGAGTTGGGGTCTCACTCTGTCTCCCAGGAGAGAATGCAGTGGCACAATTACAACTCTCTGCAGCCTCAGCCTCCTGGGCTCAGGCGATCCTTCCTCCTCAGTCTCCCAAGTGGCTGGGACTACAAGCACACACCACCACATCTGGCTAGTTTTTTTATTTTTCATTTTTTGTAGAGACAAGGTCTCACTGTGTTGCCCAGACTGAAGAATAATTTTAAGTGGAATATCTTAAATGCATGAGAAGAATTCATCCACGACACAGACTCCTTGATCTGCCATGAAACTCAGACCCAAGAAAATCACCCTGCACACTGCCCGCCTCCCCTTGGCAAGGAGGGTGAACGTGTCCACAAGGAAAGAGGAGAATTGTGCTACTTGGCTCTGCCCAGACGCCATTACCCTGAGCCAGGTCCCACTGGCTGTAAGGATTCACTCCACACCTCTGGCATGTCCTCTACAGACTCATCCTCTCTCTGCGGGAGACAAATGAGCATCCATCATGCTAAAGTCATTTTTGTAAGAGTCTGTCTTAAAAAGAGCCCCAGTGCCTTAGGAAAGGCCCACTGGGTACGTACTCAAATGTAGGTAATGAGGCTCACCTTGGCTGAGCTTGAATTTCAGAGGCAGCTTGGAAATTGGTCAGAGGGGTGGAAGAAGACACCGGACCTGGGGACGGGCGCATGTGTGGCCTTGAAAGAGAGATCGGATGGGCACGGGACAGCAAAGGGTTCATGAGGACAAGCCATCCTCGATCAAAATGGCACAAAAGAGAAACTGTCTGAGAGGACTGATCAAGAACCCCACACCCAGCCATAGGTGGCTCACACCTGCAGTCTCAACACTTTGGGAGGTCAAGGCAGGAGGCTCGCTTGAGGCCAGGAGCTCAAGACCAGCCTGAGCAACTTAGCCAAATCCCATCTCTACAAAAAATAAAAATTAGCCAGATGTGTTGGCACACGCCTGTGGTGCCAGCTACTCAGGAGGCTGAGGTAAGATCACTTGAGCCCAGGAGTTTGAAGCTGCCATGAGCTATGAGTGCACCACTGCCCTCCAGTTGAGCAACAGAGCAAGACTGTCTCTAAAAAAAAAGAGAAAGAGAGAGAGGGGCCGGGCTCGGTGGCTCAGCCTGTAATCCCAGCACTTTGGGAGGCTGAGGCGAGTGAATTGCCTGAGTCCACCGGTTCAAAACCAGCCCGGGCAACTTGGCGAGACCTCATCTCTACAATAAATAACAAAATTAGTGGGGTGTGGTAGCACGCGCCTGTAGTTACGGCTACTTGGAAGGGAAGGCTGAGACGGAAGGATCGCCAGAGCACAGCAGGTCGACACTGGGGTGGCCGTCGAGTGTACTACTGCACTCCAGCCTGGGCAAAAAAGTGAGACTCCAACTCAGAAAAAAAGAGAGAGAGAGGGAGAAGAAAGAAAAGGAAAAGAGCCTTCTATGTAGAAAGGGGCAGCCAAATTCATCCCAAGAACCAGTGTTAGGACTGAAGAGTCGTCCTGCAGACTTGGGCCAGCACCCTCGGCCCTTCCCCCCACTGCCAGAGACTGGGAGTGGATGGCATCACTGTCGAGGGCATTGTTCAGCATTGTCCAAGGGGTTCCCTCAGACACAGCACAGACAGGCCCCCACCAGCACCCACACAGAGGACAGGCCGACATGAAACACACACTCAGACACTTCACAACCAGACGTACAGAAGAGCCCACAAACACCCCTGACACGCAGGGACCCCATGTCACCCCAGACCTGCTGTCGAGCGTAGGCAGGCATCCCATGACATAGTCCAGACACCCCACGTCCAAGGCTGAGTTGGAAGTCCAGTCTCCCAAGGCCTCCCTGCAGAATGCAGGGCCTCAACATTAGAACAAAGAAGGGAAGATGAGGCTGTGGTTTCTCTGTGGAAGAACTTTCTAAAGAGTTCTCCTGCTGACCTCCCCCATGAAGTGAATTTCCGGTTCTCTGTGGCTTCCCAGAATGCAGCGATTCAAAGCCATGGGACCATCTGGCTTCTCCCCACAGCCCTGGGAGCCTGCATTCTCTCCCTCCCTCCACCAGAAGAAAGGCCGTCGCACATTTGTAACAAGATGCTGCAATGATTGTTTGGTCTCCTGGAAGCTGGTAAATAATTCAGGAGATATACTTTCCTCTGTTTTAATTAATCCACATAGAATTTCAGTAGCAGAAATGCACCATCACTCCAGCCAGGAAGCAGCAGGTATAGGTACCTCATTACCCAGCATTTGATGGCCAGGCCCTAACTGTGTTGCTAATAGAAACTTCACAGGAAGAAACCTCAAACCAGCAGGTGCAGTGGCTTATGCCTGTAATCCCAACTCTTTGGGAGGCCGAGGTGGGTGAATTGCTTGAGCCCAGGAGTTTGAAACCAGCCTAGGCAATATAGCACGACCTCGTCTTTACAAAAAAATCAAAAAATTAGCTGGGCGTGGTGGCGCACACTTGTAGTCCCAGCTACTCAGAAGGCTGAGGCAGGAGGATTGCCCAAGTCCAGGAGGTCAAGCTGCAATGAGCCATGATCATGCCCCTGCACTCTGGCCTGGGTGACACAGCAAGACTCCAACCCCCAAAAAAAGAAAGAAAGAAAAAGAAAAGAAACTTCAAATCACACCAAAATGATGAGGCCTGGACAGAGGAAGAAGTCCTGGGGCTGGCTGGGTGCAGTGCTCATCCCTGCGATCCCAGCACTTTGGGAGACTGAGGCCAGAGGGTCACTTAAGGCCAGGAGTTCAAGACCAGCCAGAGCCATAGAGCGAGACCTTAGCTCTACAACAGTTTTAAAAAATTAGGCCGGACTCGGTGGCTCAGCCTTGGCGCTTTTGGAGGCCAAGGTGAGTGAATTGCCTAAGCCTGCGGGTTCGAGACCCGCCTGGGCAACTTGGCGAGACCTCATCTCTACAATAAATCAAAAATTAGCCGGGCGTGGTAGCACGCACCTGTAGTTCCAACTACTTGGAAGGCTGAGGCAGGCGGAAGGATCGCCGGAGCCCAGCAGGTCGAGGCTGCGGTGGCCGGGAGCGTGACACTGCACTCTAGTCTGGGTGACAGAGTGAGACTCCAACTCAAAAAAATAAATATATATTAGCCAGTATGGTGGTACATGCATTTAGTCCCAGCTGCTTGGAAGGTCGAGGCAGGAGGATTGCTTGAGTTCAGGAATCGGAAGCTGCATTGAGCCGTGATAATGCCACTGCACTCCAGCCTGGGCAACAGAGTAAGACTCTAAAAAACAAATTTTTCTTAAAAGCAGGATTTATTGAGAGAACAGAAAAGCTCCCACAATAGGAGGGGAGCTTTTGTCCTGGGGCTTGGGAAGTGTTCAGGCTCTTCCACTCCATCTCACCCTCAGAACAGAGTGGGGGAGAGAGGGAAAGTCTTGCTCACCTCCATGTTGGAGAACTGTCCACTTTTCACATGTGGAAGAGTCACACATGTTCACGGGACCGAGTCCCCAGTGGAACCACCATTGCTTGTGGTCCATTGTTGACTGCAATGTTATGGGTCACATGACTGTATTATGTTTACTTCTTTCTTGGAAAACCCTTTTCAGGCCCTGTGAGGGGAGAAGCGGAAATGGCCGCCTCTGCCCCGCTGCTCCCCTTAGCTCGTGAGAACTGCTACTCCATCCAGTCCTACCCTCCACGGTTCCCTGATGGCCTGCTCGGTGCAGCCCAGCACCCCAGGACCCAAAGAAGAGGTGCTTCCCTCAGCAGCATCGCACAGAGAGTGAGAGGTTGAACTGAGACTTCAGGTCTATCCACAATGGTAGGTACCCAATCCCCAGGGGTGTCGTAGGTATTTTTTTTTTTTTTTTTTTTTTTATTCAGGTTCTCACTCTCACCCAAGTGGAATACACTGGTACAATCATCATGGCTCACTGCAGGCCTCGACCTCCTGGACTCAGGTGATCCTTCGCCTCAGCCTCCCAAGGAACTGAGGCTACAGGCATGCACCACCATGCCCGGCTACTTTTTTGATATTTTTTAGAGATGAGATCTCACTATGTTGCCCAGACTGGTCTCAAACTCCTGGGCACAAGCAATCCTTCTGTCCTGACTTCCCAGATTGCTGGGATTACAGGCATGAGTCACTGCACCCAGTGAGGCCCTTAGATTCTAAATGGAGAGTTGTCATGAGGTAAAGGGAGAGAAGACCCCCTGCACAAAACATGGAAAAGAGAGGATGTGGAGACGCAAGAAGAGAGGCTCCATTCAGCAACCAGGTGGTCATGGGTGCCCTCAGGAAAGCAGACTAGGTTGCAGATTGGGGCTGGGGACAGAGAGGACTGTGGTTGAGACAAGGAATGAACACTTTCTCTGGGAACAGTCTGGGAGCTAAGGAAGATTGGATGAACAGAGTTCAGGGGGACTTGGCCTTAAAAATTTTCTTTAGTTAATTTTTCTATTTTTGACTCTGTGGCCCAGACTGGAGTGCAGTGGTGTGATCACAGCTCACTACGGCCTCTAACTCCTGGGCTCAAGTGATCCTCCTACCTCAGCCTCCCGAGTAGCTGGGAAACAGGCATCCTGCTCTTCAGTTTGTTTTGCATTCAAGGTCAGGAAGGATTTATAAGATGAGGAAAAGTGCTGGAAGGGGAGAATATGGACTTGAGAGAGAGGGGTTGCCAAAGGAAGTCTGCCGGTCACGTGTGGAGATCCCTGGGGAGAGGAGGCCTGCTCAGAACAGCCACAACTACACCCCCATGCACACTCACCATCTCTGCAGTGGGTTTAGTGGCGTCCCCCAAAAGCTACCTCCACATTGCAGAATCTGTGATACCTAATTTGGAAAAAAGTCTTTGCTGATGTGATTAGATTAAGGGTCTATATGTCAAATCAGCCTGGATCACCCACGTGAGCTTAAACCCAAGGACAATGTCCTGATCGGAAAAAGGCAGAGGGAGATTTGGGAGGGAAGAGGAGGAGGCCATGTGAAGACCAGGCAGAGGTGGGAGGGATGCAGCTGCCAGCCAAGGAATCCCTGGGACCGATCCTCCCCTGGGACTTTCGGAGGGCACACAGTTCCCTGGCACCTTGAGTTCGGATGTCTGCCTTCCAGAACGAGGCGAAAATAAACATCTGCTGGGGGGCATCTGCTGTTTCGGGCCATTTGTGACAGCGCCCACAGGAAACGAACACACCTCCTATGCCCATCACTGAGAGAGGTCAGGCAGCAACCAACCAATGGTCCATCCCAGGAGGAGGAAGGGGTCCTCTCAGCCCAGCTTGGTGCTGAGAGAGTTGCTGATGGAGGACACGCAGGCTGGTATCGAACTCAGGAGATCAGGAGGCGGGGCGGACCTCAGAGCAGGGGCATGCGGACGACGGAAGACTTGAGGTGGGTGCCAAGGAGCTTGGAGGCCATGCCGTGGGCAGCGTGAGGGGCTGTCTGGTGGAGACAGTGGGGGAGGGGCAGCTGGGTTGGGGAGCAGGAGCGGAGGGGGAGAGCTCCACTCTGTGGTGAGACTTGCCTCTGCAATGCTTGGTGATCTAGGGGCAGAAGCAGGGGAGACAGGCAGGGTGGCATGGGGAGGGTGCCTGTGTGGGACGGGAGTGAGTCTATGTGGTGTTATGTTGCCGTGGCAGATGAGAGTATTTCAGTGCGTGCAGAAGTTTAAGAGTGAGCGTGTGAGTGTGTGTGTGTGTGTGTGTGTGTGTGTGTGTGTGCGCGCGTGTGCTCGCGCGCAGGGGCGAGGGGAGGATAGAATTTAAAATGTTAAGGGTAAATCACCAAAAAAGTAATGTGAACTTTTGGGTACTCTGTCATATGTACTTTATTTTTCTCATATATTTTTGCTATGTAGTTTCAGAGTATATTGTAAGCATCATGACAGTACACCCCTAAATATATCAGCATGAGTCTTCAAAACATAAGGACAAGTTTGTATAGAATCAATAAATACCATAATCACACCTAAGAAAATTGACATAATTTCATAATATGATCTAACATCTAGGCCGTATCCAAATGTTTAAATATTCCTAAAAATGTCTTTTTTCTTTTCTTTTCTTTTCTTTTGAGTAAGGGGTTTCACGTTATCATCCAGGTCGGAGTTCAGTGGCACATAATCACGGCTCACTGCAGCCTCAACTTCCTGTGCTCAGGCAATCAATCCTTTCATCTCAGTAGCTAGGACTCTGGGCTCATACCACCATGCCGGGCTAATTTTTTTTTCATTTTTTTGTAGCGATGGGGGGGTCTCACTGTGTTACTCAAGATGGTCTCGAACTGCTGGGCTTAAGCAGTTCTCCCATTTCTCAGCCTCATAAATTGCTGAGATTACAAGCATGAGCCACCGCACCCGGCAAGAATGTCTTTTCTAACTACTTATTTTCAAACCGGTGTCTACTCTAAGTTCATGAATTTCATTTTATTATTATGACTCTTTAATCATGTTTACTCATAATAATATTCTCCATGTAAACATTTTTATTGAGGTAAAATTCAAATGACAAAATTAACTATTTTAAAGGGCACAATTCAGTGTACATTCCCGATGTTGTATAATCATTCGACTTGTTTAAAGAAAAATTTGAAAAGTAAGATGTTCTTTTCATTATAAAAGTAGTGGCAAATATGTAACATATCCAAGCAGTACTGAAGGTATAGAGCATTTGACCCTGAAATTGACTCAGACCAGCATACCCAGGAGCGCCCACCACCCAGAGAAGCCCACTCCTAGAGTTAAGGCAGTGCTATTTCTTGATCCTTCCCACTTTCTCTCTCACCAGAACTCACTTTTCCTTGCCCTGAATGCTACTGGGTGGAAATGGTGGCCAGAGTTCATCAGATCAACTCAGTTGAAATATAAATGCTAGGCCGGGCTCAGTGACCCAGCCTGTTATCCCAGCGCTTTGGGAGGCCAAGGTGAGTGGATTATCTGAGCCCATCGGTTTGAGACCAGCCTGGACACCTTGGCAAGACCTTAGCCAGGTGTGGTATTACATGCCTGTAGTTCTGGCTACTTGGAAGGCTAAGGTGGAAGGATCACCAGAGCCCAGCAGATCAATGCTGGGGTGGTAGTGAGTGTGCCACTGTACTCCAGCCAAGGCAACAGAGTAAGAAATAAGAAATATAAATGTCCCAGAAACCCCCAAGGGAGGCCCCTGAGGGTAGAATTCCAGGCTTCCTGTCACTTGCCAATACCTACCTCCTCCACCTTTCCCCTGGCCTTAAAACCCAGGCTTGGCCGTACATGGTGGCTCACTCCTAAAAGCCTAGCATTTTGGGAGGTCAAGGTGGAAAGATCACTTGAGCCCAGGTATTCAAGACCAACCTGGGCAACACACTGAGCCCTCATCTCCACAAAACATATATATATATATATATATATATATTTTTTTTTTTT
>NW_007047426.1:102405-107180 GCF_000164805.1 Carlito syrichta
TTTTTTTTTTTTTTTTAATTAGCCAAGTGTGGTAGTGTATACCTATAGTCCTAGCTACCTGGAAGGCTGAGATAGGAAGATCACCTGAGCCGTGATTACGCCACTGCACACCAACCTGGGCGACCAAGTGAGACTCTGACTCAAAAACAAAACAAAATCAAACCCAGGCTCATACCCAAAGGGGAGCCCAGGCTTCAGGAAGAGCAGTCCCGCACCCTCTTCCCCCACACTGGTTTCCTTCAGGGACCCAAGACCCCGCAGGGCAGCCTTTGCACGCCATCTCAGCACGGGCACCCATGTTTTCAGCTGCAGAAAAGAGGAGGTTGAACTAGATGATTCTAAAGACCCTGTGCAGACTGAACACAATAGCTTAGCCTATCATCCCAGCACGTTGGGAGGCCAAGGCGAGAGGATTGCCTGAGCCCAGGGGTTCAAGACCAATCTGGGCAACTTGGTGAGATCTCGTCTCTACAGAAAATCACAAAAACTAGCCAGGCCGGGCTCGGTGGCTCAGCCTGTAATCCCGCGTCTTTGGGAGGCTGAGGTGAGTGGATTGCCTGAGCCCGTGGGTTCGAGACCCGCCTGGGCAACTTGGCGAGACCTCATCTCTACAATAAATCAAAAAAAATCAACCGGGCGTGGTAGTGCCTGCCTGTAGTTCTGGCTACTCAGAAGGCTGAGGCGGAAGGATCTCCGGAGCCCAGCAGGTCAAGGTTGCGGTGGCCGGGAGCAGCCACTGTACTCCAGTCTGGGCGACAGAGTGAGACTCCAACTCAAAAAAAACCTAGCCAGGCATGCATCTGTAGTTCCAGCTACTTGGAAGGCTAAGGTGGAAGGATCACCTAAGCCCCACAGGTCGAAGCTGCAGTGGGTGAACATGCCACTGCATTCCAGCCTGGATGACAAGAGTGAGACTCCAACTCAGAAAAAAAAAGACCCTGTGCAGTTTCAACATAGCATGTTTGGTTGTACACTGATGAAGTGCCTTGAAGATCAGGAGCTTGAGTGTCACTGTAAAGTGATGCTGAGTAGAGGCCAGCTGTCCCCAGGACCAGAAAATAGGCCCCATGCCAGAAGAGGAACAGAGCCTCCTGCACTTTTCCATGCGGGATCCGAGGCTTTGGTGTCTCCCTGAGCAGGCAGGGCTGCCTCACCACTTTTCCCATACTGACTCAACCTCCCTGGCCCCCCACCTCGAGATCCGTGGTAAAAGCCACTGAAAAGGAAAAGGTTGTCAGCTGGGGTTAGTGGCTCATGCCTGTGATCCCAGCACTTTGGGAGGCTGAGGCAGGAGAATCGCTTAAGGACAGGAATCCAAGATTGGCCTGTGTAACAAAGCAAGACCTCGTCTTTACAAGAAAAAATAGAAAAATTTCCCAGGTGTGGTGGCACAATACCTATAGTCCAAACAACTTGTGAGGCTGAGATAGGAGGATCATTTGATCCCAGGAGTTTGGTGAGCCATGATTGCATCACTGCACTCCAGCCTGCAACAGAGAAGAACCCTGTCAGAAAAAAAGAGAGAGAGAAAGGGTAGGGGAGTGGAGAAGAGGGAAGGGAAGAAAGAAAGGAAGAGAAGAGATCAATAGCATTTCAATTTCAGTGGACAATTGTCAACGTGCTCCTTCTCCCGGGAGTGGGAGACGAATGTGACGTGACATTACCCATTCACTGAGTTCATTGAGGGTCTCCTCTGTGCAGACAGGGTCTCACTCTGTCACCCGGGCTGGAGTGCAGTGGTGTGATCATAGCTCACTGTGACCTCAAATTCCTGGGCTCAAGTCATTCTCCAGCTTCAGCCTCTCAAGCAGCTGGGAATACAGCATGGGCCACCACACCCGGCGAATTTTTTTCATTTTTTTGGAAACAGGGTCTCCTTATGTTGCCCAAGCTTGTCTCAAACTCCTGGCCTCAACTGGTCCTCCCACCTCAGCCTCCCTAAGTGTTGGGATTAGAGGCATGAGCCACTGTGCCCAGCCTCACTTCTTATTTAAGCTTCATTGAAGGATGGGTTGATCATTCCCTAAAATGACAGACACAGTTCCACAAAGAAGCCATTTCTTCAGTGTTGCAGATGCAATTGAGGCCGGAAAAAATAAACCTACTGTCCAGGATGATGTCTAAGAAGAGGTAGGATGTAATGTTAACCCTGGCTTCCCTGTCCCCAGGTCCCCTCTTCCACCATGGTGGCATGGAGAGGAGATCATCATGTTGGCAGTTCTGAGCTCACATTCTATGGCTTCCTATAGCTCCCAGACAAGGGGTCCTCACCTGCTGGCCCCTGTCCAGGACGCCTGCCCCTAGCAGATGCTCCCAGAATGGTGATATCCTTGGCAGGGTACCGGAGGTTGAGGGCAGAATGGTTTCTGCTAGAGAGGCAGCCCCGGAGAAAGTGCCAGATGGACCTGAGCATGCTGACTGCTGTATGTTGATTTCCTTCCTGTTGGGCTCCTGCAGTTGCGGTGTGGTGAGGACCTGCCCTCTTCTATCTTAATAAAAGCAAACTCAATCCTACAAAGCTAGAGATGGAGAGAGACCCTATCTAAGGGGAGAATCAATCCAAGACGCTAGGCTGGGGCACAGTGGCTCGCGCCTGTAATCCCAACACTTTGGGAGGCCAAGATGGGAGGATAGCTTGAGCCCAGGAGTTCAAGACCAGTCTGGGCAACATAGTGAGACCTTGTCTCTACAAAACAAAAAACAAAAAAAAATTACCCAGGCATGGTGGCATACACCCGTAGTCCCATCTACTCAGGAGGCTGAGGCAGAAGAATTGCCTGAACCCAGGAGTTGGAATCTGCAGTGAGTCACCATGCCACTGCACTCCAGCCTGGGCAATGGAGTGGGAGCCTGACTCAAAAAAGAAAGAAAGAAGGAAAGAAAGAAAGGAAGAAAGAGGAATCACAGAGGTTCGGAGTTCAAGGGAAAAGTGTCACTGGATTACCGCCAGAACCATAACTCTTCAGCATCAAGAACCACCACAAAGGCACCAGTCATGGTGAAGGCCCTGCCTCTGCTCCCAACTTTTAACTCTCCAGGTTTCTATTAGCAACTTGTAGCGGCATTCAATGGTTTTGAGGTAAAATATCTAGGCCTGGTCGGGCTCGGTGGCTCAGCCTGTCATTCCAGTACTTTGGGAGACCGAGGCAAGTGGATGGCCTGAGCCCACGGGTTCAAGACCAGCCTGGGCAACATGGCGAGACCTCATCTCTATGATAAACCAAAAATTAGCCGGGCGTGGTAGCGCACACCTGTAGTTCTGGCTACTTGGAAGGCTAAGGCAGAAGGATCACCAGAGCCCCGCTGGTCATTGCTGGGGTGGCCATGGGCATGCCACGGCACTCTAGCCTAGGTGACAGAGTGAGACTTCAACTCAAAAAAAAAAAAAAATATACACACACACACACACACACACACACACACGTATATATATGTATGTATATATATCTAGACCTGTTCTATTGTAGGAATTCTAGTGCTGGGAGAAAAATAGACCCCTGGTTCAAAACAAATGTATATATTTGTTCCAGCTGTGAACTTCCAGGCTTCCTGTTTTGTGTTTTCTTCTCAGGCCAAGGGCAACAAGGGCTAAATGAATCTCACTCTTACTAAAGCATTCCTGTCGTTATGTTTTTAGGCAAAGCCACTTTTAAAAGAGTCCTATCTGGAAAGGTTTCCGGCTTTCCACAAATGGAGTTCTCAGTGCCTTTCAAAAAGGAAATGAAAGATAAGAACAATCTATGAATTCTGGGACTTAAATAGGAACACCAGACACCTCCATACCATCCCGGAGAGAAGCATCGAGAGACTGGGAGGTCAGGGGAGCGTGACAGAGCATCACTGGAAAAGCAGAATTGAAGTTGAAATGGCGTTTTAATTTACTGTGTTCATTCCATTTCTCTTCCGTCCCGGACCCTGGGGGTCGGCCACTCACAAAGGAGGCACACTTCACAGCAAAGGCCTCCTGACATGGAAAATCCGATTGCAAGAGCGGGTCGCCCTCTGCAGGGCACGAAAGGACATGAGCACGAACTTTGCATCCGAGGTTTCTTTCATGCAAGACTCCAAAAACAGCACAGTAATTCTGAAACGTTCTATGGTTGGAAAGAGACAAGCTCCACTTGGAACTTATTAATTTTGCAAGTGACACAGGGTCAGAGGGCTATAATAGGGCCATGGCTAAAACTTTTCCCCAGGCACTTGGAATTCATCTGAAGTCACTGGCTAAGGGTTGGTGGCATTTGGTTGACCAGAGACATAGCAATAAGCAGCGGCGAGCGAGCATGGATCCCCCAGGGTCTGCCCCTGGGTGAGAATCAGAGTGTTTCTTGACTAATAGAAATCCTAGAAGCCATCGTGTACAAAGCCTCATTTTATTTTCTTTTTCCCTCCATTTTTATTTTAGCTTCATAGGTACACATGCATGTTCATGGCCATATTGTTGGTGGTGGGGATTGGGTCTCAAGCCACCCATTCCCCAGATAGTATTGAACCCCATAGGTAATTTCTGAACCCTAACTCCCCTGGCCTCCCTTACTGGTGTCCCCAATGTCTATTATTTCCATCTTTATGATCACTTAGCTCCCACATATGAATGAGAACATGCTTGGTTTTCTGTTTCTGAGTCAGTTCACTTAGAATGATGATCTCCAAGCTGGGCTCGGTGGCTCAGCCTGTAATCCCGTGCCTTTGGGAGGCTGAGGTGAGTGGATTGCCTGAGCCCGCGGGTTTGAGAACCGCCTGGGCAACTTGGCGAGACCTCATCTCTACAATAA
>NW_007047426.1:107200-109811 GCF_000164805.1 Carlito syrichta
GCTGAGGTGAGTGGATTGCCTGAGCCCGCGGGTTTGAGAACCGCCTGGGCAACTTGGCGAGACCTCATCTCTACAATAAATGTAAAAAATTAGCCAGGCGTGGTAGCGCGTGCCTGTAGTTCCAGCTACTTGGAAGGCTGAGGCGGAAGGATCGCCGGAGCCTGGCAGGTCGAGGTTGCGGTGGCTGGGAGCGTGCCACTGCCCTCCAGTCTGGGCGACAGTGTGAGACTCCAACTCAAAAAAAAAAAAAGAATGATGATCTCCAGCTCCATCCATGTTGCTAGAAAGGCCATGATTTCATTCTTTTTTATGCAAAACCTCATTTTCCCCCCTTTTTTTGCTGCAAAAAACTTTATTTTCATTTGGTCCAGGGGTTGGGAGAGGGCTCCAGGGTTGTTAAAAAGCTGCCTTGTAGGCCAGGCTCGACGACTCAGCCTGTAATCCCAGCACTTTGGGAGGCCGAGGCAAATGGATTGCCTGAGCCTGTGGGTTCAAGACCAGCCCAGGCAACTTGGCGAGACCTCGTCTCTACAATAAATAAATAAAAATTAGCCAGGCTTGGTAGCACGCATCTGTAGTTCCAGCTACTTGGAAAGCTGCAAATCACCTGAGCCCAGCAGGGTGACGCTGGGGTGGCCATGAGTGTGCCATGGCACTCCAGCCTGGGTGACAGAGTGAGACTCCAACTCAAAAAAAAAAAGCTGCCTAGTGGCTGGAGGGGGAGGCTCAGGCAGATGCCCTGGTACTTTGAGAGCAGCCCTAGAGGTCAATGGGTCCCTAGTGAATCTTTTTTTTTTTTTTTGAGTTGGAGTCACATTCCTTCACCCAGGCTGGAGTGCCATGGCACACTCACAGCCACCCCAGCGTCGACCTTTTGGGCTCCAGCGATCCTTCCACCTCAGCCTTCCGAGTAGCCAGAACTACAGACGCGTGCTACCACGCCCAGCTAATTTTTATTTTGTTGTAGAGACAAGATCTCACCAAGTTGCCCGAGCTGGTTGTGAATCTTTCAAAGAGATAACTCGCCAAGCCCAGCCTTGGGCCAGTTAGCCTGCAGAGGTTGGTCAGGTGGTCACCCATCTTCTTGATGTGTTTGACTTCCTCGTCTAGGAAGTGGTTCTCCAGGAAGTCACAGAGATAAATGGGGTCTGTGCAGGCTAATCCCAGGGTATGAAGATCCAAACGGGCTTAGTTCAGGTTCTTCTACAGGGTCATTGCAGCTTCCATGACATCCAGGGTTTTAGCCCACTCATCTTGAGACGGCTTATGGATACCCTGGAGGAGGGCGTAGCCGCCACACTGGTTTTGCATCTTCAAGAGACGCTGGGCACCCTCACGCTTCTCTTTGGCCTATTCACAGAAGAAGTGACCCATGCCTTCCAGAGCCACATCATCAGGGTCTAAATAGAAGCCCAGGAAGCCTGCCGATGCAAACTGACCAAGCAGTTGACAGCTGCCTCCACCTCGGCGGAATAATTCTGGTGAATGTGGGAGCTTGGTCAGCAAGAAGAAGCTAATGGGAAAAGCATGTTTGCTGGTGCTAGAGGCAGGAGGTGGATGAAAAGATGGTCTCAGAGGTTGCAATTAAAGAGGAAATCAGAGGGCAGTGGGAGACCAGATGAGAGGGAGTCCCCTGATCTGTTCCATCCAAACACCATTGAAGCAAGAGATAGATCCATGGAACAGCACAATGCACTGCCCAAAGCCTCATTTTCAGATAAGGAAATCAGTCCTAGAGAGTCTCTGACCTGCCTACAGATGGCCAACTGGAAGCAGAAACCAGGTTTCTCTGTTGTCACCCTCCCCACCTTCCCTTCTCTCAAGAGGAAGGAAGAAACCTCCAGAGAAAACACCTGTCCAATGGTCTGACATCCTGGAGTCTGGCATCCTGGGACTTGGCCAGGTCTTGCTGGATGTAGGACTTCACTAGGACTTGCAAGCCCATCTCTATCCGCTCCTAAGAAAGTTTTGTTGTATTATCCGGGCAAATCCTGGCTTTTCCAGGTGTGCAGGCCATGTGTCTAGTTCTCTGTGCTATGCTGCTTGGACCAGAAGTTGCTGGAGGGCACAGCTCTGTGGCTCTTCTCTCTGTTGTACCCCCTCCCCCTAACATATAGTAAGGGGCTTGGGATTTGCAGAATTTCTCCCAGGAAGGGAACATGCCTTCAACATTTTTCATACAGTTAGGATGATTTTTTTTCACTGACCCCTCTCACCTGCTCCTCCTTATAATAAATAACATACACTTAATAGATAACCAGCCAGGTGTGGTGGCTCATGCCTGTAATCCCAGCACTTTGGGAGGCCAAGGCAGGAGGATCGCTTGAAGCCAGGAGTTTGACACCAGGCTGGGCAGCAAAGCAAGACTCCTATCTCTGCTAAAAAATTTTAAAATTAGCCTGGTGTGTTGATAGGTGCCTGTAGTTCCAGTTACTTTGGAGACTGGGGAAGGAGAATCACTTTGAGCCCAGGAGGTCAAGGTCATAGGGAGCTATGGTGGTACTACTGCAATCTAGCCTGAGAGGCAGAGAAAGATCCTGACTCAAACTCACACACACACACACACACACACACAGAGAAAGAGAGAGAGAGAGAGAGAGAGAGAGAGAGA
>NW_007047426.1:109988-119129 GCF_000164805.1 Carlito syrichta
AAAAAAAAAAAAAAAAAAAAGTAAAATTTCAGGATTGGGCATGGTAGCTCACGCCTGTAATCTCAGCATTTTGGGAGGCCAAAGTGGGACGGCTGTTTGAGCCCAGGAGTTCAGCCCAACTTAGGCTCACAGCAAGACCTTGGCTCTATAAAAATTTAAAAAACTAGCTCAGCATGGTGGTGCATACCTGCAGTCCCTGCCACTTGCGAGACTGAGGCAGAAGGATCACCTGAGCCTGAGAGGTGGAGGATGTGGTGAGCCATGATCAAGCTACAGCACTCCAGCCTGGGCAACAGAATGAGATCACGATTCAAAAAAAAAAAGTAAAATTTCAGTGAACATATTCTGTGGGACAGTATAATGGTAGACATATTATAGACAAATGGTATACACATTTGTCCAAACCCATAGGATGGATAACACAAAGAATGAACCCTAACATAAGCTGTGGACTTTGGAAGATTATGTATCAGGGTGGGTTCATCAGTTGTAACAAGGAGACTGCTCTGAAGGGGGACAGTAATGGTAGGTTGGGGGGGTGAGGGTCGAACTCTAGACTTTCTGCTCAATTTTGCTGTGAACTTAAAACTGCTCTGAAAAACAGAGACTCTGAGAAACTTTTTTTTAAAACAACAAATTTATGAAAAGTAAGCTTTTGTATAACCTAATTCCCATGGTAAATGGGGAAAGGACCCCTACATTTACGCTGTACAAGATGCATTTGACAGAACTCCTCTTAGAGTGCTAATTCTCAACAAAAAAAAAAGTCATATTGGCTAGGGATGTGTATGGCTGAAGCTCCATGGAGGACACGGGAAGAAGCAGAATAGGGACCCATGGGGCACAACAAGAGGGTCTCGTCCCTCTATAGCTTGACTTCTTCTAGGACAGCAGTCATACCCTGCCTCGGGAATCAGCACATCAACTTTAGACGGGCATCTCCAGAAAAGAGGTGGACTTACCTTTACTCCAAAGTTTATAGAAAACACTGCCCATGTCAGGACAAAGCTACCCTTGGCAAGGAACAGCACTCACTGTGGGGGATGCAAGAACACAGGCTGCTTGTCCCCACACCCAGAAGCCCTCAGTCTAGCTAGGGAAAAACAGCGAATACCCACCGTATGCGCTTCCCATGACTGCTGTAACAAATGACCACAAACTTGGTGGCTTAAAACAACATCCATTTACGCTTACATCTCTAGAGGTCAGAGGGCCACATGGGTCTCACTGAGCTAAAATCAAGGTGTCAGAAGGACTTCGTTCCTTCTGGAGACTGAGGGAAGAGTCTGCTTCCTTGACTTTTCCAGCTTCTAGAGGGCGCTCACATTCCTTGGCTTATGTTCCCTTTCTCCATCTTCAGAGGCAGCAATGCAACATTCTCTCTCCTTCTCTCCCTCCCTCTCCCTCCCTCTCTCTCTCTCTCTCTCTCTCTCTCTGTCTCTGTCTCTCTTGGTCTGTCTGTCTCTATCTCTCTGCCCCTCCCACCCAGCTTTTGACATCTTGTCTCCTTCTCTGACACTGCCTGCCTTTCTCATATAAGGACACTATGATGATGTTGGGCCCACCCAGACAATCCAGAATAATCTCCCCTTCTCAAGATGCTTAATTTCATTATAGCTGTAAAATCCCTTTTGCTATATAAGGTAATAGATTCACAGTTTCTGGGTTTTGGGACACAGACATCTTTGAGGATTCACATTCTGTCTACCATATCCACCAAACCATTAAGTGCTAAATTACTTGGAGACAATTTTACTGAAAGAGATCAATTTGACCCATTCTGAACTACGGCAGCCCCTTCTCCATTCCGAAGTGCCTCAGAAGTCCTCGGACTCAGCTAACTCTTACCACCCTCTAGAACCACCCTCTAGTGTTTTTTGGAAGAGGGAGGCATTTAAAAATGTCTAGAGACATTCTGGGATGTCATAACCAGGGGAGGGGTGCTCCTGACATCGAGTGGGTGGGGGTCAGGAATGCTACTCGATGTCCCGCAATGCACAGGACAGCCCCGACCCACCCCCTACCCAATCCCAAAGAATGATGGACCCCAAATGCCAAAGGGGCCGACTCTTAGAAACAGGAAGTCCTTCTGCTCTTACAGAATGCAAAAGATGTGCCCCGGATCACCCAGCAGACTGAAAGCCACAGTGGCAGTGATGGCGACCCTGAGAGGCAGCTCTCCACCCCAGGAGACATATCAAATCTCTCTGCAACTCCCACGTCACCCTTCTTAGGCCCGGGCACTGAAGTCCCCTGCACAGCACACACTTGCTCCATTGATAGGTTCTCCCCCAGCACCTGGGATGGCTGGTTTATTTGCCCAGGGCAAGCACTTGAAGGTACTTTATTGCCTTGAAATATTTTTAATCTCGTTTTTCTTTGCATGAAATGAAATTCACTCTGCAGCACCCCCAAGGTCATTTTTCATCTCTTCACTTTTGGCGACACTGGTAAAGAGAGCACTGAGACCTCTCTTCGGCTGTCTCCATCATTTTTCCCATTTCAAACATAAGTGTTAATGCTTGCAGGCTCTACTGAGTTTAAATTGGCTTTGCTGTGGATACCTTGCAGTTTTCAATAACACAGAGACGAGTGGTAAAAAAAAAAAAAATCTGCATAGGAAAGCATAATTTTGGACACAGAGACAGATAAGACTGCATCAGTGAAGGCAGGACCTTCAGGCCCACTTTACCTATGTCACATCTTAGCCCCTTGCTTTAATTTCAAGTGCGCCAGGGAAATTTAAACAGTGAAAAGGACGGCAACTCTGTGAGGCAACTCTCCACCCCAGAAGACATATTACAGAAGACTGTCTCCTCGGTGCTTCTAAAATCATCCTAACCCACTCTCTTCATTTGGTAACATGAAGCCCAAACTTTACAAGACTTTCAACAAAACCATGCCCCAAAATGGGGATGTACTCCCACAGCCTGACGAGGCAATGCTTCCACAAGCTTCTTTGATGAGCCTCAGTAACTACATTCTCTTGGACCAGAGCAAAGAAAAAAGATAACGTTCATGGAAAAACCAAATTCTGTAAAATACTTAAAGAGGTTTATTCTGAGCCAGTATGAGTGACTGCGGCCTGGGGGGAAATAGTCACAGAGAGTCCTGAGAAAGTTCACCTGAGGTAGTTGGATCACAGTTTGGTTTTCTACATTTCAGGGAGGTAGGAATTACAGACAAAGACATAAACCAGTGCCTGGAAGGTGTAGGTTGATTTGGTCTAAAAAGGCGGGATATCTCGTAGCAGAGTCTTACAAGTCATAGGTGGATTCAGAGATGCTTTAATCTGAAGTTGGTTAGAGGGAAAAATACTTTGTCTAAAACCTTGGGGTTCACAGAAAGGAATGTTTAAGTTAAGATGCTCTGTTCGAGTCAGCCACAGTGTGACCAGCACAATGTGATTGCAGTATAATCAATGGCCTACAGGACTGACTTAACACTTGCTTTGCATGGCCTTGGGTCTTGTTTAGAATTTGGTATCTCACTCATAAGCAGACTCTGAACATGTATCATAATATTATAAGAAAGGGATTGGAAGTAGCAGGATATTGCTGGGGGGTGGGTGGAAAGGACACAATATCAATAAGGGTACCTGATCTCAAACCAGGCAAAGTGGGGACCAAAGTGAGGCCCAAACATCTGAATCATACCCCACATCTTTAAAAGAAAAAAAGAAAAAGAAAAAAAGAATTTGGGGTTTTATTGCCCAACAGAGTCTGTTCTGTCAGTCTTATGGTCTCTATTTTAACATGAATGTCGCCGGGTGCAGTGGCTCATGCCTATAATCCCAGCACTTTGGGGGACCAAGGTGAGAGAATTGCCTGAGCCCACAGGTTCAAGACCAGCCTGGACAACTTGGCAAGACTTTATCTCTACAATAAATTAAGAAATTAGCCAGGAATGGTGGCATGTGCCTATAATTCCAGCTACTTGGAAGGCTGAGGCAGAAGGATCACCTGAGCCTAGCAGGTCGAGGCTGTAGTGGCAGTGAGCGTGCCACTGCATTCCAACCTGGGTAACAGAGTGAGATTCCAATCCAAAAAAAAAAAAAAAAATTAATGCTGGTCAGTTGTGTCTAACCTCCAAAATGGAGGGGGTATAATGCATGTCTGACCTCCCTTCCCATCATGTTCAGGAACTCAGTTTTTAAGGTTTCTCTGGAGTCCCCTTGGCCAATCGGGAAAGTCCATTCAGTTGGTGGGGGGATTAGGATTTTATTTTTAGGTTACAATACCATATGCTGAATTCAACTTCTAAAATTCTAGTACATCCAACAATTTAGTGAGCACCTAAGCAAAGGCTCTGTCAAGAGGCAACTAGGCCTAGTGCAGGGCAAAGAAGCCAATCTGGAACCAGCTGTGCCACCAACCCATCCTCTTAGGCAAGTCCCCGTCTCTCTGAGCTCCATACTAAACTATGATATGAGGACAATAATCTGTATCCTAGCTTTTGCCCTGAGGTTTTAGGAGGCTCAAGTAAGAATGTACTTGAAAGAACTCTGAAACATCAGGTTATATAAATGTCAAGTCTTATTCTACAGGGTAAGGCTGCAGGAGGATAATTATTTTCTTCTCAAAAACACAGAAAGCAGAAATGGCCTCAGGGCTTGCCCAACACAGAATTCCAGGGAGAGGAGGACACAGACCAAATCTGAACTTGACCGAGCTGGTCTGAGTCCCCACCGCAGACTGGCTGACTCACTCTTGATTTAACCTCTCTGCATCTCATTTTCATGTGATAAAGGGATGAGATCTGCTCCTTGTGTTTGGGATAAGGCCTTTCAGCAAGGATGAAGCATCATGCCAAGATGTGAGTAGCATTTTCCTCCTGTTTCACCCGGTCAAACTGGAAGGAGGCCATTTTGGTTATATCAGAACAGTCATTTAGAAAAGACTTAAAAATTTGTGTTCTTTGTAATTAAATCAGGCTAAATGTAGAAACCACTTAAATTTAAAAGTATATCTTTCTCCCCTACCCCTCTATTGTCCTTAACCCTCCCTTTTCTCTCCAGCTTTGTCTGACTAAGAAGACCATTCAGATGTTCAAACTCAAAGAAAGGGACAATGATCCTCACAACTCCATGATGGATATTGTGACCTTAACTGGCAGTGGGGGAATGAGGAAGAGATCCACTACCACTAATTCATGATCGTTATAGGGTCTGATTGCTTAGGGTTACTGCCCTGCATGCTCCTATATTCCTTAGAATCATAAGACTGTGTTGACCCTCCCCGGAACAGAATGAGTCACAGATCCCATGGTTATAATCACATAGTTAGTAAAATAGGTTATTATTCATCCCTGTGATCAATAGTTAAAGTTAGAAATATAATTATATCAATCATGTAACCGTAACCAGTACACTTTTTGTTTATTGTACCCATTGGTTAATGATGGATAATGTTTCACTTTGTAGTAAGTTCTGCTAACACCTTTACTTAGAGTTACTGTTGAACTAGAATTACAGACTCCAATAATGGGTACCAAGAACACGCAGACAATCATGTTATAATTGACGAAATGCAATCGAAACTGAAATCCTACAGAATGCTTTGTAAATCATGTTGTTTGATGTTAGTCAACAGCAAGCCTCAATGCTTATAAATACAGACTGCAAAATCCAAGGAGCTGAGCTAGTCTTGGTATCCATACTGGCTCATCTCCCTGAATTCCGAATTTAGAAACAAACTTCTTTTCTCCCAGTTCCTTGCCTCTCAGGTTTCATTGGTGAGCAAGAGAGCAGACATGTGTTCCGTGGACCATATCAAAACCCCAAGACCCGCTTTTCCCACCCTGTGCATGTGAGATGCTCACACTGCAAATACCAGCAAATGCCTTCATCTCACTTCATCACCAATATTAGCACAATGGGTCAGAGGTGATGTTCAACTTTTCTCCAGGTGACTCTGCTTTGGATCAGGAATTGATACATGTTTACAGGCAAGGGCTTAAAATGGCCAAAGAAAGGAAAACAAGCCTGAAGATATACTCACAGGCAGGAGAGGCCCGATATCTTGAAAACCATTCACACTTGCATTCATAGATAAATACTTAATGGCCCAGCATGAGTTCCATCAATACAGAAGCCGTGTTCATTCACTCCCCACTGTGTTCCCTGGAATAGATCTTCTCTCGCTGCCCTGAATTCCATTTCCCGTAATCATTCTAACAAAAAGGACAGATGTGTAGAACAATCTATGAGAGTCAATCATAAAATATCCATAGTATCTAACAGCCCCTGTTTTTAAAAAATTGATATGTTATTCACTCATTGTAAGTGTGCAATTCAGTGACTTCTTGGTAAGTTTAGTGTTGTATGACCATCACCACAATTCATTTTTGGAACACTTTCATCACCCCCAAAATTTCCCTTGTACCCTATTGAGTTAATCCCTGCTCCACTCCCAGGCAACTACTAATCTGATTTATTTTTCTATACATTTGCCTTTTCTGGACATTTTATATAAATGGGATCGTAAAATATGTCGTCTTTTATTTCTGACTTCCTTTACATTTTGAAGGTCATCCCGGTGGTAGCGTAAATCAATTTATTCCTTTTTATTTCTGACCAGTATTCCACTGTAGGGATACACCACTTTGCTTATCCATTCACATGTTTATGGTGTGTCAATTGTTCCTAGCTTTTGGCTACTATAAACAATGCTGCTCTGGGCATTCAAGTCCGTGTCTTTGTATAAGTAAATTCCCAGGAGTAGAGTTGCTCAGTTTATGGTTCACATTTTGAGAAGCTGTAAAACTGTTTTCTGGAGTGGGTATACCATTTTACAGTCCCACCTGTGGTAGATGAGGGGGTCTAGTTTCTCCAAATCTTCACCAACACTTGTTTTTATCTTTTTATTACCGTTTTTTTGTTTGTTTATTTGTTTGTTTTTGAGTTGGAGTCTCACTCTGTCGCCCAGACTGGAGTGCAGTGGCCGCTCCCGGCCACCGCAGCCTTGACCTGCTGGGCTCCTGCGGTCCTTCCGCCTCAGCCTTCCAAGTAGCTGGAACTACAGGCGCGCACTACCACGCCCTGCTAATAATTTTTTGATTTATTGTAGAGATGAGGTCTCGCCAAGTTGTCCAGGCAGGTCTCAAACATGCGGGCTCAGGCAATCCACTCACCTCAGCCTCCCAAAGGCGCAGGATTACAGGCTGAGCCACTAAGCCCGGCTTATTACCGTAATTCTAGTAGGTATGTAATGGTATCACATTGTGGGTTTAATTTACATTAACCTAATGATTAATCATATTGAGTGTCTTTTTCATGTGTCTTTTAGCTTGTGTATCTTTTTGGTGAAATCGAACTTTTTTTGTTTGTTTTTTGGGTTTGTTTGTTTTTTTTTGAGACACGTATTCTTGCTCTGTTTCCCAGGTTGGAGTGCAGTGGCATGATCTTGGCTCACTGCAGCCTCACCCTCCTGGTCTCCAGCTAATCCTACCACCTCAGCCTCCAGAGTAGCTGGGACTACAAGTACACACCATCATGCCCAGCTAATTGTGTTTTGTTTCTTTGTTTGTTTTTTTAATGGAGAAAAGGTCTCATCATGTTGCCCAGGCTTGTTTGCTTATTTTTAAATTGGGTTTTCTTATTACTGATGAGTTGTAAGCATTCTTTATATATTCTGGATACAAGTTACTTAAAAATCAGATATATAATTAGCAAATATTTTCTCCCAGTCTGAGGCTTGTCTTTCTGTTTTCTGAATGTTGCCTCTTGAAGCACAAGTTTTTAAATTCTGATGAAGTCCAATTTATTAATTTTTTGAATCATACTTTCAGTGTCATACTTCAGAATTATTTACCCAACTGGGGTCATGAAGATTTTCTCCACTGTTTTTACCTAGCCATTTTATAGTTTTACCTCTTACCGATAGGTCTATGATTCATTTTGCTTTAATTTTTGTGTATGGTATGAAAAAGGGTAAAAATGTATTTCTTTTAAATGTGGATATCCAATTGTCTCAGCACCATTTGTTGAAAAGACTATCCTTTCCCCACTCTTTTTATTTTATTATTATTGTCATCGTTTTGTGCTCTATACATTTAGAGAAACTTCTCTAGTAATGATCTAGAAATGATCCCTGAGGGCCAAGTACGGTGGCTCATGCCTGTAATCCCAGCACTCTGGGAAGCCAAGGCAGGAGGACTGCCTGCCAAGAGTTCAAGACCAGTCTGGGCAATACACTGAGACCTTGTCTCTACAAAAAAATTTTAAAAATTAGCCGGGTACTGTGGTGTGTAACTGTAGTCCTACCTACTCAGGAGGCTGAGGTGGGAGAATTGTTTGAGATTATAAATCAGGCACTCCTAACACTTTGGGAGGCCAAAGTGGGAGGGTTGCTTGAACCCAGGAGTTTGAGACCAGCCTAGGTAATATAGCAAGATCTTATCTCTACAAAAAATAATTATTGGCCAGGCTCGGTGGCTCAGCTTGTAATCCCAGCATTTTGGGAGGCCAAGGCGAGTGAATTGCCTGAGCCCATGGGTTCGAGACCCACGCGGGCAACTTGGCGAGACCTCATCTCTACAATAAATCAAAAATTAGCTGGGTGTGATAGCACACACCTGTAGTTCCAGCTACTTAGAAGGCTGAGGCAGAAGGATCGCTGGAGCCCAGCAGGTTGACACTGGAGTGTCCATGAATGTGCCACCGCACTCCAGCCTGGGCGACAGAGTGAGACTCCAACTCAAAATAAATAAATAAATATTAAAGAAAAATTGGCCAGGCGTGGTGGTGTGGGCCTATAGTCCCAGTAACTCAGAAGGCTGAGATGGGAGGATTGTCTGAGTCCAGGAGGTCGAGACTGCAGTGAGTTGTGATCATGTCACTGCACTCCAACCTGGGTGAAAGAGCAAGACCCTGACTCAAAACAAACAAAGAGAAAAGAAAAATGATGCAATTATATTAATTAGTTTTGGAATGATTGACCAGGAATGGTCAATCATTCCAAAACTAATCTGCATTCCTGGAATAAATTCTACTTGGTCATGATTTATAATCCTTTTTATGTGGTTTTTTTTGTTTGTTTGTTTGTTTGTTTTTTTGAGTTGGAGTCTCACTCTGTCACCCAAACTAAAGTGCAGTGGCCGCTCCCGGCCACCGCAGCCTCGACCTGCTGGGCTCCGGCGATC
>NW_007047426.1:119261-124778 GCF_000164805.1 Carlito syrichta
TCACCTCAGCCTCCCAAGGCGTGGGATTACAGGCTGAGCCACCGAGCCCGGCTTATGTGTTTGTTTTATCTGGATTGAGTTTGCTAATATTTTGGCCTCTATGTTCATGAGGGATCTTTGCCTGGAATTTTCTGTCCTTGTTATGTCTTTGCTTTGGTATCAGGGTCATACTGGTCTCATGGAATGAACTGGGAAGAGTTCCTCTTCTCTACTTTCTGATAGAGTACATGAAAGATAAGTATTATTCCTTCTTAAAACATGATAAACTTCACCAGTGAAGCCATCTGGACCTGGAGTTTTCTTGGTGGGGATATATTAAATTATTATTTAAATTCAGTTCAGAGTTCCTATTTCTTCTTGAGTCAGTTTCAGTGTTTTTCTATGAATTTATACAATTCACCTATGTTGTCTAATTAATTCTCCTTCTTGTCTTGAGGTTAACTCACATTAATATTGAATCCATTTAATGTTGGAAGTTGCACTATTTCCTCATGTATTCTTGCTCACTATTAAGTTTAAACCCTTACATCTCATTGGTCTTTGCAGTCATTACCACACCCATCACCTACCCTACGTTTGCACTGAGTATGGTATTTATAGAAGGATAAATACAGGAAATTTTAAGTATACCCTCTACACTGAAACATAGAAACACATCTTGGGTCACTGCACTGCAGTCGATCAATTCTGTAGCAGTAAGAAAAGTGTGTAGACAGTTATCTGCTGCACTCACTTTTCTGCAGCCAGAAAACAAACAATGTTGCACCGCTGAGGGGCTTTTTCAAGCAAGTTATTATGTGTGCCATTTTCTTTCTTAAAAGAAGATTAATAGCAGCAACAATCCATTGCGAGTTGGCTATTACCCACAGATGAATGGTCCAGCCAATACAGAGAGGCCACAGCACAAAGGGGAAGCTGTTTAATTGGAGAGAATTTCTTAGGTGAATTGCCATTACAGGCAGTTCTTCCCTCTCCGTGCCATTTTCAGTGATTTTGTATTGGACACTTAAGTCGCCCTCTGGACTTTTTACTCCTTTTAAGGATACCACCTCAGTACTTTGGCTCCAAGAAAGCCTTTTTTGCTAGGTATGTATTACAAAGAGAAAACAACAAAACTGGAGGCTACAGGAGTAACTGGAACAGCAAGAAGGAACACAAGAGAAATTATGAGGAATAGAGCTATAGGATGACGCATCTGATCAGATCATAAAAAAACAGAAAGTTTGGGTGACTTTTAAGCTTTGGGCAGGGTTGGGGATAGGGATAAGGTAGGAGAAGGGAAGTGCTTTCCATTAAGGTGTAACTCCATTAGGGCACAGAGGTGTAACTCTATGCTATAATCAATAACTATGAAGCCCTATTTGGAAAGAGTGTCCTCAGTTTTGAATGTTCTCCAGTTTTGAATGTCCTTCCACGTCTACCCCTTATAATTCCAGGGCTGCTGACCTGGACTTATTACATTTTCATATTTTCCTTTTTAAATTTTTATTATTATTTTACATTTTTTGCAGAAACAAGATCTTGCTATGTTGCCCAAGCTGGTCTCAAGCTCCTAGGTTCAAGCAATCTTCCTGCCTCAACCTCCCGAAGAGCTGGGATTACAGATGTGAGCCACCCTACCCGGCCACATTTTCATATTTTCAAAATCATAATAGAGCGATAGTTCATCAGTTGCTAACTACTTACTGAGAGTCACTTTGAAGCTCAAACCTATAAAGTTGTGCTATAATAAGAAATATATTTGATCTTTCCTCTACAAAAAAATACAAAAATTCTGAGGGAGAGCCCCTGCCCTAATGAAGCAGACCTTAAAAAAAATTACAAAAATTAGCCAGGCATGGTGGTGTGCACCTGTAGTCCCAGCAACTCAGGAGGCTGAGGCAGAAGGATCACCTGAGCCCAGAATGGTAAAGGCTGCTGTGAACCATGATCGTGCCACTGCCCTTCAGCCTGGGCAACAGAGAGAGACCCTGACTCAAAACAAACAAACGACGGGGAAAAAAAAACAGCTCTCGAACAAGATTTGATGAGCTTTGAGGTTGGCGAACATATGGAAACACTGAGAAGGTAGTGTCCCTGGAGAGGGTACAGAGGCTCTGAGTCCTCACCCCAACCTTGCCCTATGCATCTCTTCGATCTGGCTCTTCCTGAGTTGTATCCTCTATAATAACTGGTGACTATAAATTGCTTTCACAAATCTTTGAGCCATTCTAGCAAATGATCAAACATGAGCTGGGATTGTGGGAACTCCCTCAACTTTATGGCTGGTCAGTCAGAAGTATGGAAGATCCTGACTTATGGTTGGCATCTGAGGTAGGGGCAGTCTTATGGGATTGAGTCCATACTTAATCTGTGGGGTCTGTGCTAACTCTGGGTAGTGTCAGAATTGAATTAAACTGTTGGACATCCAGCTCGTGTTGAAAATTGGTTGGTGGCGGGGGAGAACCCCATACATTCGGTGTTGGAAGTCATCAGACTAGTCAATGTAGAGAATATGTATAAATCGACAATTCTTCCCCTCAGGAGTTAATCTAGCTGTGAGAACAAGAAAAATGCCTGGGTTAGCTGTGGGTGGTGTCATGTGCCTGTTTTCCCAGCTACTTGGGAGGCTGAGGCAGAAGAATAGCTTGAGGCCAGGCATTCAAGGCTGCAGTGAGCTATGATTGCACCACTGCACTTCAGCCTGGGTGACAGAATGCAGACCTTGTCTCAAAAAAAAAAAAAAAAAAGGAAAAGGAGGAGGAGGAGGAAGAAGAAGAGGAAAAGGAGAAGGAAGGAGGAAGAGGAAGGAGAAGGAGAAGAAGGAAAAGGAGAAAAAAAGAAAAGCTCCTGGAAAAAAGGAAGCAATGCAGGACAAAATGTGATTTTCCCTGCGAGAAGCTCATTAAAGTCAAGGACCTGTTGTGGTGGGAAAAGCCTACATAAGGAGGTGGGACTCATGCTAGAGTCTGAAAGAGAAGTAGTATTTGGATATAAGGGGAAAGAGAGGTCATTCCACAAGGAATGCAATAGGAGCAAAGGCAAAGACATTGGAGTAAATAGAATGTATTGGTGAAATAAGAATAAAATAAACTTGTCTGCAGAAAGGGTGTGTTTTGGAGACTGGTGTGGCTTTGCAGTCTTGAGGTTTTCATTTTCCATGGAGTGGGCATGACTTTGCAGTGTTTTTTGGTTTGTTTGTTTATTTGTTTGTTTGTTTTTGAGTCGTAGTCTCACTCTGTCACCCAGGCTGGATGGAGTGCAGTGGCACACTCACAGCCACCACAGCCTCAACCTGCTGGGCTCAGGTGATCCTTCTACCTTAGCCTTCCAAGTGACTGGAACTACAGGCATGTGTCACCATGCCCGGCTAATTTTTTTATTTATCGTAGAGACGAGGTCTCACCATGTTGCCCAGATAGGTCTTGAATCCATGGGCTCAGGTAATCCTCTCGCCTCTCTCTCCCAAACTGCTGGGATTCCAGGCGTGAGCCACCGCACCCGGTTAAGTTTTGCAGTGTTAAGATGAGGCAGGATGAGGCTTTAGGAGCTGTCCAATATCAGGCTAATAAGTATGGGCTTGAAGCCAGGTTCAGTGACTCATACCTGTAATCCCAGCACTTTGGGAGGCTAAGGCAGGAGGATTGCTTGACCCTAGGAGTTTGAGACCAGCCTGGGCAACATAGTGAGACCTCATCTCTACCAAAAAAATCAAAAAATTAGCTGAGGGTGGTGGCGCATGCCTGTAGTTCCAGCTACTTGGGAGGCTGAGGTGGGAGGATTGCTTGAGCCCGAGAATTCAAGGTTATAATGAGTTGAGATTGTACCCCTGCACTCCAGCCTAGGCAACGGAGTCAGACTCTATCTCTAAAAAATGAAATATAATAAATAAATTAGAGGTATGGGCTTGACCTGATAGGAAACTAGGACCAATCGGCATTTGCTGAGTGGAGACATTTAATCAAAACTACAACATCCCTCATCTTCCATCGACTATCACCATGAGAGATGCACAGCAGTCCCTGGGTATCCAAGTGGGATTGGTTCAGGGACACCCAAGGATACCAAAACCCATGGATGCTCAAGTCCCAGATGCTCAAATCCCTGTATCAAAAAAAAAAAAAAATATTTTTTTTTTTTTAGAGATGGGGCTAGCTATGTTTCCCAGGCCGGTCTCAAACACCTGACCTCAAGTGATCCTCCTCCCTCGGGCTCCCAAAGTGCTGGGATTATAGGCATGAGGCACCACACCTGGCCTCTCCCACATACTTTAAATCATCTCTAGGTTACTTATACCTAGTAAAATGTAAATGCTATGTAAATAGTTGTTATATTCTATTTAGGGACTAATAAGAAAAATGGTCTGTACATGTTCAGCAGAGACACAGTTTTTAAAAAAATATTTTTGATTGCAGTCATTGGACTCCACCGATGCAGAACAGACACAGAGGGCTGACTGTAGCTAAGAGCACATTTTCATCAGAAAGGATTTTTACAACTCCGTATCTCCTGGATTCGTTTCCTATTGCTGCTGTAACACATTATCACATTCAGGGGCTTAAAGCCACATAAATGTATTACATCTTTGGAGGTCAGCAGTCTAAAATGAGTCTCATGGGGCTGAAACTAAGACGTCTTGGAGGCTCCGGGGGAGACTGTTTCCTCGTCTTTTCCACCTCGTAATGGCCACCCAGAGCCCATGGCTGGTGGCCCTTTTCTCCATCTTTAAAGTCAGCAAAAACAATTGAGTCTTTCTCCCACTGTCTCTCTCGGACTCTGACCCTGACGGCTTACCCTCATCTTTCATTCTAAGAACCCGAACCGTGTGTTAGGTCCATTGTTGGGAGCCGGCCACAGAGGCCCACTGAGCATTAGGGATCAGGGAGGGCCGTGGACCCCGAGACCACTAGGATGTGTTCGGGAGCCACTGACCCCATTTTCCTTCTCCTTTCACCATGTAGCACAAGTAACCTAAAGAACTCTGCTGACCTAAGCCGAAGGCTCTGTGACTGTGACAGGCATGGCTCACTCTAGAAACTCGCTGTTCCTGTTTCCCATGAACTGCGGTTTCGGCTTAGGTATTAGATATAATTCGAATTCAGGTCACATTTGGGAGCCATTTATACGGTACAAGCTTCTTTATAAGATTTAAAAGTATATTTGTAGAATTAGTATATACTTATGGAGAGCTGTTTTCAGCTTTAGATGGTATAGATGATTATCTAGAGTTACCAGAAACGGCCCAGCACAAACTTTGGGCTGGGCCACATTCCTGAGAGCCTAGCGCATACCTTAGACTGGGCTGCATTCTTTTAGACCGGCTTGAGCTACGGTTAGTGTAGGGTTTTTCTACTTATTATAGAAATTGAATTTATTTTATTCATAGAAAATATTGTAGACTAGGTCATGCTAACGTCAGGGAATCATGTTAGTTCAAGCATGATCGATCATGATATTTTGAGGTTTAATAAGAATACAGTTAACTTTAGAAATTTCATTGTCTCCATTTTCTACTATTGTGGTTTTGGCCTTAGTACA
>NW_007047426.1:124944-151660 GCF_000164805.1 Carlito syrichta
CAAGAAGTGGCCCACTGTGAACCTTGGACTGGGCCACATCCTAAAGAGCCCAGCGTGATCTTTGGACTGGGCCACATTCTTTAGGAACTGGTTTAAGCTATATTTAAGAGCTTCCGTAGCATTGTGTAAGTAGTATTAGCATAGAATAGAAAGGTAATAAAATTTAAGTTAGTCATCATGGGTGTTGTGTACGCATGAGCTTTAGAAGTTATTGATTACTAGAACATCATGACGCTAGTAGGGATTGTTGCATTGCTTTTGAGGAACATTAACTAGGATAGGGAACAATAAGACAATCTTGGGGTTTGTCCCTCCTCATACCTGAGCATCTGGTGAATGGGGGACGCCCCTCCTGCACCTGGCTTTGTGTTCACGTGAAAGACTTGTGAGACTGTCTGTGTAAAATTTGGGGAATATCTGCTATAACTTTCAATAAATGGCTTCTGCACTAGACAGAGTCCAGTCTCTTTCTTTCTCTTTATTTCTCCAGAATAATTGCCGACGTTGCCACACCTTCCAAGGGACCCCCTAAATCTCTCTGCAGGAGCTGGCCCCCCGTAGTCCATCAGATAATTCAGGGTAATCGCCCATCTCAAGGTCAGCGGTTCAGTAGACTTAATTGCACCTTCAATCTTAATTCCCCCCAGCCATGGAACCAACATATTCATGGGTTTCCGTGATTAGGGTGTAGATACATTTCGGGGGTCCTTATTCTGCCTGCCACACTCGTCCTAGTAACTGGAAACCAGTCAGTGCCTTGGTTGTGTCAATACTGGCATTCTGAAGTGACGGCCACCTGTAGCAGTTGGTGGGCAGCTGTTGATCATCCAGGTCCTGAAACAGACATCTGGAGCTGAGTTCAGCCCACCACATACCCTCTCCGCCATCTTGGGCACATTACTTGATCGCTCTGTGCCTTGGTTTTCGAGTCTAATGAGTATAGTAATGATATCTAGCTTATAATTACCTGTAAAGTGCTTACAATGATACCTGGTAGATAGTTAAGCACTCAATATATATCAGTGAAGTCTGTAGATGAAGAAAATTAGCCTTGGAAAGTCAGGCCTCAGAGGGCCCGGTGGCACTGTGGGAAATGTGCTGGGCTCCTCCAACATCAAGGACTTAACACGAATAGACTTGAATAATCATGCCCTCCATTGGGCTACTCACCTTTCACTAGTGTCAGTGATTATGCTGATCCAGAAAGGAATAAAATGAAAGAGCTGATCGCCAAGAAAAAAAAAAAAAACAGAAAAAAATACCAAACACCAAACAAAAAACCAAACAACTAACCTGTAAACCAAACACAAGTGTGAGGTAATTGTCCGAACTTTGCCCCTTTCCCCCATATCTGGCTCCTTTCTGCCCCTCCCCCAGGGAGCCGTCCCTGGCCAAAGCTGGTATCTGCAGGAAATGCATATTCCCTGTAACAAGTCATGGGATTACCCGAATGCAGGTAACCAAGCAACCTGAAAGCAATGTAGTCATCACTCTTAATCAACGTAATTGTAAACACTGTATAGGAATCGGAATAACTCGCTTGATTTATAAAACTGTTTGCTGTGCTGTCCGGAGGTGAGGATTCTTTCATCACCGACCTGATGGCATCGGTGACCCTCTTGTAAGTGTAATAAACCAATGTCTCTCCCTGCTGTCCTTCCGGGTGACTTCTTTAAAATATGTAAAGAACCTTACATGCAAACCCTCTCAGATCTGGGGCTACCGTGTTACAACAAGGCACTTCAGCCTGCAGAATAAGAGGAAGGGCCAGAATGGTTCCTAAGTCAAAGGGTTCCCCAGTGCCAAGGCCATGGTCCTCTGTCCAAAGCAAGCTCCAGCTGTAGAACACACTGTTTTCCTGCAAGTTAGGGCACACACAGCTCAGCTCCAGGGCAGCCCCTGCAGAAGGACAGCCCGCCCAGACCCTGTGCTGTGCCCCCCGCAATGCACACATGCCCGCCACAGACCACACACCCAACACGCCAACTGGAAACACCTGCTGTGCTCCGCTCACATTCGAATGGTTGTAACCACAGACAAAGAAGGCGAGAGAAAAACATCTGTTTGTTCCTCAACATGTCCCTTGGTGTCTACAATGAGTCATCAAGACTTTGCTTTCGGTTCAGTGACAATCATCTCAAAAGATCTCCTTCAGAATGTAAAATTGAGAGAATTAAACCAAATTTTTTTTTAAGTCAGACAGGCTTGAATGTCAACAAAAAAGATTGAAGCATTGGAAATATCTGACAACATATTAAGGAAGAAGAAAAAAGAAGACCTGTGAATTGAAATGAAGTCTAAAAAAAGGCTCAAACGAGCCTCCTCTGGATTAGATGTCTCTACAACTGCAGTTAGCTTTGTATCAGTCTCAGCTCACAAGAATTAGGACAGAACTATCCTTGATAAGAACATCAAACCTTCCAGATTTAAGCGCAGTTCAGAAAGCTAACAATCACCTGCTGTACCAGGGAGAGGCTCGGGGCACATTCAGACTATTTGTACAAAGCTGAAAAGAATGCCAAGTCTGAGAGCCACTGGAATGTTGTCGTTTCCTGGCCTACCAGCTTAACACAAAGATACATCCTAGTATTAAAATTTAGTATATTATGGATTGCTTGAGGTCAGGAGTTCAAGGTCAACCTGGGCACCATAGTGAGACCTTCATCTCCCCATAAAAAGGAAAAAAACTATGTTTTTTTAAAAAAGTTACATAACCTATAAAGAGTCAGAATATTTCATTTGTTTTGTTGATTTTTTTTTTTTTTTGAGTCAGAGTCTCACTCTGTCGCCCAGGCTGGAGTGCAGTGGCATGCTCATGGCCACTGCAGATCCTTCTGCCTCAGCCTTCAGAGTAGCTGGAAGTACAGGCACACACCAACACACCTGACTAATTTTTTGATTTATTGTAGAGACGAGGTCTTGCCATGTTGCCCAGGCTGGTCGCGAACCCGCGGACTCAGGCAATCCTCTTGGCCTGTCTCCCAAAGTGCTGGGATTACAGGCGTGAGCCAACGTGCACAGCAAGAGTCAGAATATTTCTACAGAATATGTTTCCATTTGTCATTTAGTTTCTTTTTATCTTTTATCTTTTTTTGGTGTTTTTTTTTTGAATCAGGGTCTCCCTCTGTCACTCAGGCTGGAGTGCAATGGCACAATCATGGCTGACCCTGGCCTCAACCTCCTGAGTTCAGGTGATTCTTCCACCCCAGCCTCCCAAGTAGCTGGGCCTACAGGTGTGCATTGTCATGTCTGGCTAATTTTTTATTTTTTGGAGAGATGAAGTCTCACTATGTGGCCCAGGCTGATCTCAAACTCCTGCTCTCAAACAACCCTCCTGCCTCAGTCTCCCAAATGTGCTGGGATTACAGCCGTGAGCCACCACACTCAGCTTCTATACTTCTTAAAAAATATGAGTTGTGGCTGGGCTCGGTGGTTCAGCCTGTAATCCCAGCACTTTGGGAGGCCGAGGTGAGTGGATTGCCTGAGCCCGCAGGTTCGAGACCCGCCTGGGAAACTTGGCGAGACCACATCTCTACAATAAGTAAAAAAATAGCTGGGTGTGGTAGCGCGTGCCTGTAGTTCCAGCTACTTGGAAGGCTGAGGCGGAAGGATTGTCGGAGCCCAGCAGGTCGAGGCTGTGGTGGCCGGCAGCAGCCACTGCACTCCAGTCTGGGTGACAGAGTGAGACTCCAACTCAAAAAAAAAAAAAAAAAATGAGTTGTAGAGAAAAGAGTTGTATAATTATCTTGCATGCTGGAAACCCAATCAAAAGAACCGAAATAAACCAAAGTAATTATGCTACATTTTAATGAGACATTAACTTTTCAAATTTAATTATTGCTGAATATCTATAATCCACATTCATAATCATTCCACTGCTAATTACATAACAAAGGCCTATGATATTATTATATTTCCCCCACTGTATGGCTGGAATTTGATCAATTCGACCAAGCCTTTCATTTGCTTGGAGGACCAAAAGTAAAACAACTGGACACCCAGGTCATGTTGCAAAGAGTATTTTCTTTCAATTACATAAAAAAAAAAAAAACACCTCTCAATTTGAGAAAATAAGGATGTCTATGTTCTACCAAAATCACACAAATCCTTCCTATCCTAGTCTTTGACTTTTTAGTCTGGTCAGGACTAGAAATGGGTTCAGGAGATGACAGAATCCTTGAGAACAAGTCTAAGGTTTCTTGATACAAAGCCCTCATGGGAAGACTTGAACAGGAAAAAACTGGAGATTCACATCTATTAAAGTCATATCTGTAACTATGAAAGAACAAGACGGAACAAAATTTAAGGACTATGGCCCTAAAGAAGTGTCCAACAAGAATAAACCCAGAGATAATTTCAAGACGTTTTCCTCTAGGATTTCCTATATGAAAGACCAAAAAAAAAAAACCCAAAAATCCCAGAATTATTTTTTGGAGGACAGGCTTCTCCCACTAGATGAGTGTTTTAGGAACCCATTGGCACCAGTGTATCAGCATTGTTGTGAGAGGTTGCTTTCGGCTTCAGTGAATTTTTTTTTAGAGAGTCTTTCAACGCCTTTGCCCATTTCATGATGGGTGATTTATGAGCGCACCTGCCCATACCACACTGGGTGTTCGGCAGTTTTTGGCCAAAAATGACATGACCCTGTGCCCCACCCCCCATTCACCTAATCTCAACCCAAGCAACTTTTTTGTTTTGTTTCCCTGGGTGGAAAAAGTCCTCAACATGGAAGAGGTGAAACAAAAAACGGCAGAAGCACTAAAAAGCATCAAAATCGACAAGTTCAAAAACTGTTTTGAGCAGTGGAAAAAGTGTCACAGGTGCGTTGCATCAAACGGAGAGTGCTTTGAAGGTGACTGAAGTTTCAACATGTAAGACTAAATACACCGTTTTTTAATAAATAAATTCCAGGGCTTTGGGTACCCTGTCATATAGCTCATGATGAGAAAGAAATACTCTAACCTGGTTTATACGCCCACCGCTTAACGCATGGTACAGAAAAGGGTTAGCACTAGACTCTAGACTGCTCTGCTTAAAAGGTTGGCCCTGAGCCAGGCTCAGGTGCTCAGCCTGTAATCCCGCGCCTTTGGGAGGCTGAGGTGAGTGGATTGCCTGAGCCCGCGGGTTCAAGACCCACCTGGTGCAACTTGGCGAGACCTCATCTCTACAATAAATCAAAAATTAGCTGGGCGTGGTAGCGCGAGCCTGTAGTTCCAGCTACTTGGAAGGCTGAGGAGGATCGCCGGAGCCCAGCAGGTCGAGGCTGCAGTGGCCAGGAGCGGCCACTGCACTCCAGTCTGGGCGACAGAGTGAGACTCCAACTCAAAAAAAAAAAAAGGTTGGCCCTGGGCTGGCTCAGGGCTCTCAGAGCACTTCCAATCAAAGCTGACTGATAAGAGAGGATCAGTGTTCCAAGACTGTTTATACAAATAGTGTGGTTTATGCTAAATAAACACCTGCTTTCCTTCTGGGAGTAAGAAATTTTAGTAGCACCCAGGCGAAGGCTGACTATGTGACCAGACCCCGGTAAAAACCTTGAGTACTGTGTCTCTGCTGGGCTTTCCTAGGTGGCAGCATGACACACGCGGGTGTTACAGTGTTTCGTAGGGCAAGAGTGTGCTCCGTGTGACTCACAGGGGGAGAAAGGGCAAAAGGAAGCCTGCGCCCAGACTCCTCCAGACCTTGGCTGGCTCTTTCCTCATGACGTGCTATGTTGCTTTAATGAAGCTTAGCCATACATACATTGCTGAGACCTGAGTCCTGGTGAATCTCCAAAGCAAGAGGTGGCCCTTGGGTACTCTGGGACATCGCACTTCTGTGGCTCCCCAAAACATTTTATTTTTGTGATAAAATGCTTACAAAATTTATCATCTTACCGTTTTTAGGTGTACAGTTCAGTGGTATTAAATACATTAATAATGTGCAACCGTCACCAGCACCGATCTCCGTAACTTTTTTTTTTCTTTTTTATGGATAGGGTTTATTTACCCTAATCCCACTGTCACCCAGGCTGCAGTACAGTGGTACATTCTTGGCTTGCTGCAGCCTCCATTTGCTATTGTCTGTCCATATTGCCACAACCTCAAGAGAAGGACATGGCAAGTGTTCCAGCAGGCCTGCACGTATCCATATTCCTGAGAGTTAACAAAAGGAATGCTTCCCCTCATCTCCTATGCTCTCCCAGTAAATAACTTCAAAGGATCCTTAACTTCCCTGCAGACTGTGCCCAATTAACTGAGAGATGTAAATCCCTGTTTACTTCCTTTTCTTAGTAGTCACAGGTTTGGACAATATAGTATCAAGGTATAACTTGTGTATCAATGTAATCGTAAGTCTTGTGATTTGTATAACTTTGGCATATATAACAACATGCGGTAATGTATGATGTCTTAGGTCTTGTTAACTCCTTTTACTCTATGGCAAGCTTGATTAACGCTTCTGCTGGGTGCTACTGGTAAGAAACTGTGAGATACCTCTGGTAACCGGGCCCAGGAAATGTGGACATAAATGTCATTATTGACAAAATGCAGCTGTAACTTAAGTCCTATACAATGCTCTGCTAGTTATGTAGTCAATGTATAGGTACCAACAACTCTGAACTTATAAAAATGGACTGTAAAACTTGAAGGATGAGAAGAACCATTTTAGAAAGGCCAGCAGCCTGGCTCTGCTCGCTGGAGTTGAATTCAGAAATAAACTTCTTTTGACCAGTTCCCTCTCAATTTATTAGTGTCGAGGGTTAGCAGCTGAGCATTAACTCAGACCATAACACCTGGGCTCAAGCAATCCTCCTGCCTCAGACTCCTGGGTAGCTGGAACAACAGGCATGTACCACCACACTCAGCTGATTTTTAAAAATTTTTTGTAGAGACAGGCGTCTCACTATGTTGCCCATGCTGGTCTTGAACTCCTGTCCTCAAGTGATCTTCCTCCTCGGCATCCCAAAATGCCGGGATTACAGGCATAAGCCACTGCACACCTGGGTTCCATAACTCTTTTCATCTCGTGAAACAGAATCATCATACTCATTAAACACTACCTCCCCATTCTTCCACCACCAACCCCAGCCCACCATTCTACTTTCTGACTATGAACTTGACTACTCTAGATACCTCCTACATATGAAATCATACAGTATTTGTCTTTGTGTGACTGGCTTATTTTACTTGGCATAACGTCCTTAAGGTCCATTCGTGTAGCGTGTGTTAGAATCTCCTTCCTTTTTAAGGCTGAATAATATTCCATTGTATGGAGATACCTCACTTTGTTTACCCATTCTATTGTCCATGGACATTTGGGTTGTTCCACCTTTGGCTGTTGTAAATAACGCTGCTATTAACATGGGTGAGGAAATAGCTCTTTGAGATCCTTTCAATTCTTTTGGGCATATACCCAGAAGTAAAACCGCTGGATCACATGGTAGTTCTTGGTTTTTCAGGATAAGTCTTTTTAAAGGTGGAATACTGTTCCATCATATGGACAAATAACATTTTATTTATCCATTCATCTACTGATGAACAACTTGAGTTGTTTTTGTTTTCTAGAATTGTGAATAATGCTGTTATAAATACGGGTGTACAACTATCTCTTCAAATGTCTTTCTTCATGGAAAGTAGCCCCAATGGAAAAAAAGATCTCTGCTTTCAATTCTTTTGGATATACACTCAGAAGTGGAACTACTGGATCATATGGAAATTCTATTTTTAGTTTATTGAGGAACTGCCATACTGTTTTCACAATGGCTGCACCATTTTACACTTCTATCAACAGTACAGAGTTCCAGTTTCTCAATTTCTCTGCATTCTCATCAACACTTTTCTTTCTTCCTCTTTCTTCCTGTCTTCCTTCTTTTCTTTGTTTCTGTTATAGCTATCAAAACGGATGTGTGTGAATCCAAAAATATTTTAACTATTCATGGGAACTTGTTTCTGAGAACTTAAAAACTCCGAAGAGATATCTTATATATAAATCAACAAACAACAAACTAACCAACCAGGACAAACTAGAAACCCTCTGTGTGAACAGTCAAAGCCCAGCTTTAAAGGTTTTCAAGTCTTTGGGCATGAGAAAACTCAAGAGGGAAGGAAGGACTGTCTTCATACTCACAGAGAGAATCATTTGCAGTTCAATAAAGGTTGTTCAAGGTCTAAGCCAAATTTTAATATATACAATGTGAAACTTGCAGTAAAAGAGCAGCACACCCACAAGTAACACCGCCCCATGGGAGACCAAGCCAAGTGTTTACTTAGCTAGACATATGAAGATAAACGTTTTCAAATCAGTCTACAGGAACAAGCATAAAAATTAAACTCTTTATTTCATTGCCATATGTCATCTTTAACTTAATGAATTCTGAGAATTTAAAAGATGACCTTAGTGTTATCCAGTCAGCTAAAGAACCCACCAAGATCAAAACTATTTATAGACACAGAAACTGAACAAAAACAAAATCCAAGAACATAACGTACATGAATAACACGTGGGTTCCTTCTGTGTACTCAGCAGATCACTTCACTCCCCACATTTTCCTCTGGACAGTAATCACCAGGAATCCTGTAAGTGGTGAGACAATGCCAGGGCTTCCTTGGATTAAAACACTCAGTGTCTTTAACAGAGGCTACTTAGCCTCCCTCTGCCCGCGAGTTGTGCAGATCATTATGAGCAAATGGAGCCAGGGCCTGGAGAACACAGACGTGGGAATGCGTGTCTCAGTCCTCACCTTCTAAGCAAGCCTTGGTGTGACAGGCAGCTTTGTAAGATGGCCCCCACCAAACTCTTCCTGGTACTCACACCCTGTGTCATTCCCTCCCAAGGGTAGGTCAGCACTATAGACTTGCATCTAACGAACAGAATGCAGCAGGAGTGATGGGATGTGCCTTTCTTAGGTGAAGTTATTAAAGATTGAGACTTCCAACTTGCTCACGCTCTCCATGGCTTTGCTTGCTCACTGTCATGCTGTGTGCTGCCCTGAGGATAGCTTCATGGGACAACAGACAGACAGTAGCCTTTAGCCAACAGCCATAAGAAACTAAGACCCTTAGCCCAGCAGCCTGTGAGGAAGTGACTCCTGCCAACAAGTGCATGAGTGAGCTGAGAAGTAGCCCCCAAGTGAAGCCTAGAGAACACCCTGACTGCAGCCTCACAAGACCCTGAGCCTAGGACCCCAGACTTTTGACCCACAGGAACTGTGATATAACAGATGTGTGTTGTTTTAAGTGGCTAAGTCTTGGGGTAATTTGTTAAGCCACATTAGAAAACTAATATATCTCGGTAAATAATAATGTGCTTAAAGAGATAATAAATCATTTGTAAGAAGTTTGAAAGAGCATTTATAAATTATTTATACAGGCCGGGTACGGTGGCTCAAGCCTATAATCCCAGCACTTAGAGAGGCCGAGGTGAGAGGATTGCCTGAGCCCAGGGGTTCGAGACAGCCTGGGCAACTTGGTGAGACCTCGTCTCTACAATAAATCAAAACATTAGCCAGGCGTGGTGGCACACACCTTAGTCCCACTACTTGGAAGGTCGAGGTGGAAGAATCATCTGTATACAGCAGGTTGAGGCTGCAGTGGCCATGAGCATGCCACTGCACTCCAGCCTGGGTGACAGAGTGAGACTCCAACTAAAAAAAAGAAATTATTTATATAGCATCAACTAAGCTAGCTGAGGTTATCTCAGTTTCAAGAAAGAAACCCAGAACTTCACAACCTGGAACAGGAGTGTTCGGTGCCCCACACCAGTGAACTTTTTCTAAGAAATCTAGCTAACTACAATATTCTCTGACCCCCTGCACTTGCCATCAAATACCTGAAAAGCATGCTCTGGTGCACTTCTTTAGATCTGCAAGTCAACTATAACATTTCTGAACTTCTAGCAAGTTTTAACACAGATAATGGAAAAATATATATATAGTTTGCTTTCTCAGCTAAATTTTCTTTGCCAAAAAACTCTTCATTTGTACAGTTTAAAATGAGCTCTGTTGTTTATTTGAAATGTCCAGAATAGGCAAATCTGTAAAGACAGAAAGTAATTAGCGGTTGCCATGTCAGATAAGAGGGAGTGACTGCTCACAGGCAGGGGGTTGCTTTTCGAGGTGATAAAAATGTTCTGGAATTAGATAACAGTGATGGGTATATAACCTTGTGAATGCACACTTTAAAATGGTGGATTTTATGGTCTTTGAATTATGTCTCAAATTTTTAATAATATTAAGTGAGCACCTATGGAAGAAAGCTAACACTTTCATTCAAGCATCTCCCCAAATAGTACAGTCCAGTTCCAGACACGTGATGATGGACTGGCGTCTGCTCACACACATGACAACGTGATGACGGCAGCCCCCTCAGCTCTCATCTCACTATAGGTTTGTTTGGAGGATTTTGCATCATATCTTTTAGGAAAATTACTATCAAAAGTCCTCCCCAATAAATGTGTGTATCTTTTAAAATGTGTTTTTGTTCATTTACAGATGTTAAATTCCTGTTTTTAAGACCTAAGAGAGTTTTTTTTACCTCACTTCATAATACTCAGTTGACCACTCCTTGCTATGAACTACAAGGTAAGAGAACTTACCAAAGTATTTAAAGAGAAAGACATCTTTTCGAAGTCAAGATTTCATTTCAGCATCTCGCTATTTATTTAAGTGTCATTCCTGACACACATGGGGAGTCGCATATGCTGCCAATTATTACATAGTAAACATACTCCAGGCCCAGAAGAAATATTTGGATGACATATGGCCTTGTATTCTGAATCAAGGCAGGATCTTTCAGTGAGAACAGGAGTGAGAAGGTCTACATTCTATAACATGATTATAAGGAACTTCAGATAATGAATTGAAAAACATCTTTGAACAATTACAATTGACAGACTTTCCCTTATTCCACTTGTTTTAAATAGCTCACATCTGTAAACCTGAACGTCAGTTCTGGCTGATCTAACAGTCTTCATTCTTTGAATTTCCTTACTGGACATCATCCAATACACCGTGAAGACGAAAGGCGGCTCCTTCCGCGCAGCTCCACGTCCAGCAGTGCATTCTCCAGTCACATGCCCCCCTCGGGCAGCAGATCAGATACTTCGGTAGTCAGAGCCTCGGGCTACAATGGCGGCAGCTTCCCATTCCACCGTGAAGAATGAAATCGTTCCAAAAAACCCAAATATCACCATGACCAGGAGTTGCCAGTGAAGGAGAAGGTAGTTGCTGTAGAAAAATGCCACGGCTGCACAAATAGACTAAGAATAAACAAAGCAAAATCACAATATGCACACAGGGGCTGAACGGCTCCGTAATTAGTTCTACTACTGTCTGGCCCAAGAGCTGGAACTGGCGGTGCTTTCTATTCTTTCTGCATCTAGATAAGATTTCCTTAGTCACTAACTCACAAACATGCACCATAAACTCCCAGTGACAGTGGGTATTCATCAAATAAGCTACAACTTCAGCCATTTAAACTAGCACCTTGTGGAACATTAGAGTAATAAAACAAAGTTCAGAGTGAGAAATGTATTGCATGTCTGTATTGCAAATGAACGAAATTCTGGTATCCAAGGAAAGAAGTATCTAATCTGAGCCATAGAGTCCAGAACATAAAATCTCTTATGCAAATGAAGGGGAAAAAAATACTGCTCGTTGCTTCATAATTCTACTCACAAATCCTTCTGAAGGATGTCCCCAAATTTCATTTTAAAGCCACAATACTATAACTAAAGAAAACAAGGGACTACACAAAGGAAAAGGACCCCACTTTAAACACATTCTGAAGAGGTTACCTGAACAAACTTGAAAACAGCAAACGCTGGTGCACTGTCTTCAGAATAGAGAAAGCCTAAGATACTAAGCAGCTGGGTATTAAAGCAGCTATCTCCAAGACCCAACAGAAAACTGCAGAGAATGGCAATTTCTTTGCTGAATAAAATAAAAATTAACTTAGTATGAGTATTACCAATATTTGGTAGAGCCATTTGAAATGTGAAAGCAACCCACCCACAAACATATTTTACCTTCAAGTTTTAAACACCACAAAACAATAATAAAGACAGTAATTTACAAAGTAAGAATCTGTACTCAAATGTACACACCTTTACACAGAAGCAAACTCTGGTCTATTAACCGTTTGGGGAGAAAATGCAGGTTGAGCATCCCTTATCTGAAATGTTTGGGACCAGAAGTGTTTTAAATTTCAGATTCTTTCATATGTTTTGGAATATCTGCATTATTACTGGTTAAGTATTTCTAATCCAAAAATTCAAAATCTGAAATGCTACAATGAGTACTTCCCTTTGAGCATCATGTTGGCCCTCAAAAAGTTTCAGATATTGGAGCATTTTGGATTTCAGATTAGACATACTCAACCTGTATACTGTTTTTTGGGCTGGGCTCCCAAAATCTAGACATAAATGTCTGCAACTATAAAAAATCTGAAGTTGAATGCAATACATCAATACCCTCAAAAGCTACATACACAAACCACTCTGAAAGGACTGAATGGCCTTCCCCGCTGCCAGATTCTCCCTTGCTCCTTTGTTCTTCCTCTAGGCCCTAACATCTGGATATTTCACTGCTTGAAAAGCAGAGATATAAAATTCAAATCAGACACTTATGTGCTCCTTCAAGGATCAAGAAAAAGATTTAGTAGAGGAAAGGTTAAAACTAACCATTATAAAAATAACTTGAGATTCACTACGGATTCCTATTTAAACTCATTCTGACTCCATTAACACTCGACAGATGACCTTACAGAGATAACAGACTCTCTGAAGAGGATTAACTGCTCCACTTTAAATATCGAGTCATCTCTTACTTCCCATCTGTCCTCAAATGACTAGAAAAAGGACAGTCACTGTACCTGGATTTGATGTAAGCACTGCTGTCAGTTCCTTCCACAGGAGCAATAGGGGCATCTCCAGGCATGTTGAGAAATATTAAATAAAAAGCTATAAAGTGCACAAGGATGCCCAGCAGTACAACTGGATTTCTACCGAAACGATTATTCTTGCTCAGAAGGCCAAAGAGGCTTCCACCTATAAATCAAGAAGGCAGACACATCACTAACACTGTCCAAACATTCCATATGATGTCTTGAATATCATCAAGGAGGCAAGGAATCAACATTCTCTAATGTCCAACATCTTGAAAATCTCCAACACCTCAGCACAGGCAGACAATGATAATGATGACCAGACATCAATTATAATAGCAAAAAAAGGTATCAGAATTACTTGCATTTCTATTCAGTAACATTCTTGTCTTTCTTCTCTGAATTGTTGTATCACCCACACTACCCCCTTTGACCTGTGGCTTACGACAGAAATAAAACAAAAAAGGACATAACTCATCAAACTACCAAGTTTTTGGTGTAATCATAGCCGAATAAGCCAATGTATCACACTGATAAAGGCAATCATTGTGAAGTTTCAGAATTACGTGTAAATTCCAAAGAGGGGTCAGAAAGGCTTAAGAGGGCTCAGCAATCAGAACAGCTTAGACTGTCTCAATAGCGAGCAGAGAATCTTCAAGAGTGAGACGAGTATGAGAAGACTGTTGTAACTGAAAGGTAGAAGAGAATGGGCTGCTGCCTGTACAATTCTTAAGTGATTTCTACCCTAGAAATCGATACCAGCAAACTTACAGCTCAAAAGTGAAGGTTAACTGTTAAAAACAAAACCAACATAGAAAACAGGCAAAAGATATGCATACACATGTCACCAAAGAAGATATACAGAGAGTAAATAATACGTGAAAAGATGCTCAACACCATTACCCATTAAATAAACAGAAATTAAGACCACAGTGAAATATCGCGATACATCTATCAGAATAGTTAGAATAAAAAAATAGTGATAACACCAAATGCTGGTGGGGATTCAGAAAAACTGAATCAGTCATATATTGGTGGCTCAGCCCCTCTGGAAAACAGTTCAGCAGTTTCCCTCAAAAGTAGGCTGCAGCTAGGGGTAGGGGAGAGGCAGAGCCCAGCAGCCTCCCTGAGTCAAAAAGTCTATGAATCCGCAATAACAGGGTGTCCTGAGTTCACAGACAGGGTATCAGAAAGGAAAGCTGCACCCAGAAACAGTTCCAGAGATCTGCAGAGGGTCTCCCTGAGTCTTCAGTTGAACACTGATTAGCACATCAAGTGAATAAATGAGCTGAGGCCTGAGAAAGAACCAGCCAAGAAGATCAGAGGTACTGGAGCCCTGCCCTGGGCTGGGAATTGTGTCTGGTCCCACCAACCAGACTGGAGAACTTATGATTTACAGGACATTGGGTAGAGTACACAGAAAGGTCTTCCCTCCGGAGCAGGGAATAGTTAACCTTAGACTGAATACTGCTCCAGTCCTGCCCAAGATATCTTAAAAGCAAGACCTGGAAGAATCATAATGTTTCCAATTAAATAAACTATATTTAAGAACAAAGCTCAAGAATATTAATAGAAAACTTAAAAATCTAGCAACCAGCAAGGTAAAATTACAATGTCTGGCTCTACAATAAAATATTATCAGATTGGCCGGGCGCAGTGGTGCAAGCCTGTAATACCAGCACTTTGGGAGGCAGAGGTGAGATGATTGAGCCCAGGGATTCAAGACTAGCCTGGGTGACTTGGTGAGATCTCGTTTCTACAATAAATCAAAAAATTAGCCGGACATGGTAATGTGTGCCTGTAGTTCCAGCTACTTGTAAGGCTGAGGCGAAAGGATTGCCTGAGCCCAACAGGTCGAGATTGTGGTGGCCATGAGTGTGCCACTGCACTCCAGCCTGGATGACAGAGTGAGACCCTGACTCAAAACAAAACAAAACAAAAAAAATATTACCAGGCATTGCAAAGAAGCAGGAAAACAGGACCTACAATCTAGAGAAAAATCAATCACACAAATAAAGAGAAGACCTAGCAATTCTACTCCTAGGTATATACCCACAAGAAATGAAAAGAAACGTCCACACAAAAACTCAAGTGTACACAAGTGTTCACAGTTGCACTGCTCATCGTGGCCAAAAAGTAAAAACAACTCAAATGTCCATCATATGGTGAACAAATAAATAAAATGTGGTCTATCTATACAATTAAATATTATTTGGTAACAAAAAAAGGAATGAAGTGCTGTTACATGCCATAACATGCGTGATCCCTGAAAACATGATGCTGAATAAAAGAAGCCAGGCACAAGCAACCCCAATTATATGATCCCATCGCTGTAAAATGTCCAGAACAAGCAAATCTATACAGAAAGTAAACTAGTGGTGGCCTGGGACTAAGGAAGGAGGAAAAGGGAGGTGGGGTAACTTCTAATGGGTACAAAGTTTCTTTTAAGGGGGGATAAGGGCTGGGTGGGGTGGCTTATACCTGTAATGCCAGCACTTCAGGAGGCTGTGACAGGTGAATTGCTTGAGCTCAAGAGTTTGAGACTAGCCTGGGCAACATAATGAGACACCTCACACAAATAATAATAAATAAATGAATTAGCCAGGCATGGTGGCACATGCCTGTAGTCCCAGTTACTCGGGAGACTGAGGAGGAAGAATTGCCTGAGCCTGGGTGGTTGAGGCTGCAGTGAGCTGTGATCATGCCACTATACTCCGGCCTAGGTGACAGAATGAGATCCCAACTCAAAAAAAATTAATAAAGGAGAATGAAAATGTTCTAAACTTGATAGTGGTGATGTTATATACTCCTTTGAATATACTAAAAAACACTTACCTATACACTTTAAATGGATAAACTGTATAATCTTTGAGTTTTATTTCAATAATGCTGTTTAAAAAAATTACCCCAGGACTGGCACAGATGTTAAAATGAGCAAGACATTAAAATAATTACTATAACTTACTCCACATGTTCAAAAACTTAAATAGAGACATGAAAAAAATAAGAACATCCACAGAAGAAAAACTGAAATATCTGGAATAAAAAAATACATCAACCAGATGGGACTAATGACAGGTTCCACGACCCCCGAGGATACCCAAATTCATGTATATTCAAATCCCAAAGTCATCCCTGTAAATGGGTTTTGCATCCCACAAATACTGTATTTCTGAACTACATGTAAGTGGACCGGGGAAGTTCAAACTTGTTGTTCGAGGATTAACTGTAATCCAAACTACCCAAAACCAAGCAAAGAGAGAAAAGATAATTTTTAAAAACAAAGGCTGGGGGATAACTTCAAGCTGTAACTGCATACCTTAAAGGAAAAAGAAGTAGGACAGAAAAAAATATAGGAAGAAACAATGGTTAAAATGAAAGTGTAATGAATAACAGCACAAAAAACATGAAGTAAACCACACCAAGACACATCATCATCAAATCCCTCAAAACCCATGATAAAAATCTTAAAAACAGTAAGGTTTTTTTAAGGACATAAAATTTAACATAGAAAAATCAACAGCATTCATATATATAAGTAATAACCCATTAGTAGACATAATGAATGAGAAAACTCCATTTACAACAGAAACAAAAGGATAACTCATTGGGGAATAAGTTTAACAGAAAATGTTCAAAATCTATTTGAAGGAAATAATATAACATTCCTAAAAGCCACAAAAGTGGACGTGGACAAATGGAAAAACATTCCTTGTTCTTGGTGGGGATGTCTCAACATCTAACTGTGATCAAATGAATGTAATCCTATCAGATAATCTCAATGAGCACATAAATAAAATGTGGTGTATCCATTCCACACAATGGAATATCACTCAGCCTTAAAAAGACAGTGTGGCACATGGATGAAACCTGAGGACATTATGCTAAGTGAAATAAGCCAGTCACAATAAAAAATATTGTATGATTCCACTTATGTGAGGTTCCTAGAATAGTCAGGTTCACAAAGTAAAATGGGCCAGGTGCAGTGGCTCGCACCTGTATCCCCAGCATCTTGGGAGGCTGAGCTGTGAGAACTGCTTGAGCCCAGAAGTTTGAAAGCTCAACCTGTAGAGTAAAACCTCATCACTATTAAAAAAAATTTTTAAAAACTGTGTACCTGCATAATGAACGTTTGTATACCTAACCCTGAATTGTATCCCCCATCTTTAAAACAGAAAATAAAAAATATAGGGAAAGTAATCTTGAAACCAAAATAATTAGTGGGGTATGGTAGCACATACCTGTAATCCCAGCTATTCATGAGGCTGAGGCAGAAGAATCACCTGAGCACAAAAGGCTGAGGCTGTGGTGAGTCAGGCCACTGCACTCCAGCCAGGCTGACAGAGACTCAGACTCAAAAAGAAAGAAAGAAAGTAAAATGGAGGTTGCCAGAGGCTGGGGAGAGAGAAGATGGGGAGTTAGTGTTTAATGGGGATACAGTTTCAGTTTGGAAAGATGAAAGAGTTCTGGAGATTAGCTACATAAAAGTGTGAATGTACTTAATACTACAGAACTGTATGTTTAAAATAAGTTAAGATGGTGACTTTTATGTTATGTATATTTCACTCCAATTTTAAAAATAAACAATAAATAAAAATTCCAATGAATCATTTTATAGAGCTGGCAAGTTGGTCCAAAAATTCACATGGAAAAATAAACACATAAGAATTGCTGGGGATACAATGAAGAGGAAGAGCTCAGAAAGGGGACTGTCCTCACCAGATGGTAAAACACCACAAAGTCTGTCACTAAAACAGGGCAGTGCTGACATCTGAGTACACTGACAGATCAACAGAACAGAATAGAGTCCAGAAACAGAATTAATTACAAGTAAAAATCTAGTCTGTGATAAAGGTGTGTGACCGATCACTGTAGCAAAGCTCATGCTTTTTTTTTTTTTTTTTTTTTTTTGGTTGTTTTTGTTTTTGTTTGAGTTGGAGTCTCATTCTGTCGCCAAGGCTGGAGCGCAATGGCACGTTCATGGCCACCACAGCCTCAACCTGATGGGCCCAGGTGATCCTTCTGACTCAGCCTTCCAAGTAGATGGAACTACAGGCACACGCCATCACACCTGGCTAATTTTTCTTGGTTTATTGTAGAGATAAGGTCTCGCCAAGTTGCCCAGGCTGGTCTCAAACTCATGGACTCAGGCAATCCTCTCACCTCGGCCTCCCAAAATGCTGGGATTATAGGTATGAGCCACCATACTCAGTCTGCAGTTACCTTTTAACCTAGCAATCTCACTTCTAGGAATTTACCCTGAAGATACACCTCCAACAATATGAAAATACATGTGCGCAAGGTCATACAGTGCATAATTATTTATAATTGAAAAATATTGAAGCCTACCTTGTTATATGTTTGCATGTATGTATTGGTATGTATACATGTATAAATTTCCTAGCTCTGTCCACTGAAAAAGCCAAAAAGCAAAGACATCCCAAGAGCAGTGAGCACTCCCAGTACACAGGTCTTGGTCTCTTAATACCATTCCCCACTGAGAGGAACCAGGGCCCCTTGGGTATATGGCTGATTCTAGGCCTGGGGCAGGATAATCATGAGATGATTCAGGAAAAACTTGTTTGCCAGAAGTAAAGAAGTACTCAGAAAATGATGGGGTCATGCCACAAGGACACAAAAGCCTGTTTGAAAGGGTCTTCATTGGCCAAAGCTGGGACAATAGGAGCACCGCAATAATTAAATGCAGTAATAAATAATAAACCATTGGGGAAAAAATGCAATTTCATGGGTCTTGGCCCAGCCCAGTGACTCATGCCTGTAATCCCAGTACTTTAAGAGGTCAAGTTAGGAGGATGGCTTGAGGCCAAGGCAACATAGTGAGCACTCATTTCTATAAAAAATAAAAAATAGCTATGTGTGGTGACATCCTAGCTACTCAGAAAACTGAGGCAGAAGGATCAGTTGAGCCCAAGTATTTGAGTTTATAGTCTATGATGAGCTATGATCATGCCACTGCACTCCAGCCTGGGTGACAGAGCAAGACTCTGACAGAAAAGAAAGAGAGAGAGAGAAAGAAAGAAATTCATGGGACTGTAGCAATAGCAAATAAGTAAATAAAAGGAGAGAAGGAAGATCTTGTTTGCCAAGAGTCAAGGGTGAATTTGGTGCTGGAGGTGGGAAATCATCATTTTTGCAGCTGTGGTTTGAATGTCCTCCAAATTTCATGTGTTGACATTTAATCCCCAAATCTAGATGCTGACTGGAGGAACCCTTTGAGAGGTAATTAGAGTTAGATAAAGTCATCGAGGTGGGGCCCCTATAACGGTACTGGTGGCTTTGTAAGCAAAGAGACCTAAGCTGACATGCAAGCTATCATCCTCTCAAGATGTTATGACCTCCAAGATGTTATAACACAGCAAGAAGGCTCTCATCATATGCCAGCACCTTGCTCTTGGACTTCCAAGCCTCCTGAACTGTGAACTAAATAAGCTTCTGTTCTTCATAAATTACCCACTCTCTGTGGTATTGTTATAGCAACAGAAAACAGACTAAGACACATGGCAAAGTCTAAGTTAGGCAAGAATCATCAATGGAGGCTAAATCTAGGGAGTTTTTTTTTAAATGAGGAGCAGGATATTTGCATTGTCTCAAAGTGTTTCCTTATAGAAGGCTTATTGCAAGGGAGAAAATAAAAGCACAGTAATTGTACAGTAGAGAAATAGGGCAACACTTTGACCTGGTGATTATACTATCACCAATGAGGGACAGATGGACAATAGGTGTATCTTGTTAAAGGATAGTCAGGTGTTCTTTGTACTAGTTTTATTTTTGCAATTTCTTCTAAATGTGAAATTATTTCCAAAAGAGTTAGCAGGCTGCCTACAGAGTTTTTTCTCAGGCAGTCTACAGGTAGAGTCTAAATGAGCACTTGCCAAGGAGAATCTCCCTGTACTATCTCACCATGCCTAAGGCTGTATCTACCACATACACACAGATGACTCCGAAGTGAATCTCCAGCCCACAAGACCCTCCTGATCATCCAGCCTGGACTTTCCACTTGCCTGGTACTTCAACATGTTCAAAATCTCATCCAGAAGATCTCCCCAAACCCCATCTCCTACAACATTCTCTCTTCCCATGTTACTCTATCACCTGGTTGTCACTCTAGACTCTTCTCCCTACCTGATTACTTAGCTGGTTATCAAGTTCTGCTGAGCCCTGTTCCAAATACTCATTCCATACATTTAGCTGTCATTTACTGGATGCCTAATATATATTTGGTACTGTTTCAGGTGTTGGCAGTAAAGCAGGAACCAAAAAAACAAAACCAAAAAGAACCCAAGTCTGCTTTCCCTATTCCCTATAGTGCTTATCACTGTCTGACAGTCTAAGTTTTCTATTTAAAAAAAAAAATTGTTATCTGTGTTCTTCCCCAAGAATATAAGTACTATGTGGGAAGGTATTTTTCTGTTTTTGTTTGTTTGTTTGTTTGAGTCAGGGTCTAACTCTGTCACCAAGGCTGGATTATAGTGGCATGATCATGGCTCACTGCAACCTTGACCTCTTGGGCTCAAGCAATCCTTCCACCTCAGCCTCATGAGTAGCTGAGAACAGAAGTATGCACCACCAAGCTCAGCTAATTTTTTAATTTTTTTGTAGAGATGAGGTCTCGCTATGTTGCCTAGGCTGGTCTTGAACTCCTGGGCTCAAGCAATCTTCCTGCCCTAGCCTCCCAAAGTTCTGGGATTACACCTGTAAGCTAACAGGCCTGGCCTTTTTGTCTGTTTTTATGACCCAACAGATGTAGAATGCATCTGAATGAATTAGTCAGTTCCTCATACCTAACATAATTTCCAATATACTGCAAGTGCTGAACAAATCACTGTGTTCTGTTATCATTTTTTGAGTCAGGTTCTCACTCTCACCCAGGCTGAAGTGCAGCAGCACAATCACAACTCACCACAACTCCTAGGCTCAGGCGATCCTTCTGCCTCAGCCTCCTGAGACTACAGGCACACACCATCATGCTCAGCTAATTTTTTGCGAGATGAGTTCTTGCTATGTTGCCTGGGCTGGTCTCAAACTCCTGGGCTCAAGCAATCCTCCTGCCTCGGCCTCCCAAAGTTTTGGGATTACAGGCGTGAGCTACTGCACCGAGCTCAAATCTTGGTTGAACAGAGAATAAATAGTGTGGTACGATAAAAATATATATTTAGTTTTTGTTCCCAGTTCCTGACACAGAGTTTTTTATTTTTATTTTTTTTTGAGTTGGAGGCTCACTCTGTCGCCCGTACTAGAGTGCAGTGGCACACTCCCGGCCACCGCAGCCTTGACCTGCTGGGCTCTGGTGATCCTTCTGCCTCAGCCTTCCAAAAGGCCAGAACTACAGGCGCTTGCTACCATGTCCAGCTAATTTTTTATTTATTGTAGAGATGAGGTCTTGCCAAGTTGCCTGGGCAGGTCTCGAACGCACAGACTCAGGCAATCCACTCGTCTCAGCCTCCTAAAGCATTGGCATTACAGGCTGAGCCACCAAGCCCGGCTAACACAGAGATCTTAAAGCCCTTGGAATTTTCTCAGTGACCGGAATGTCAATTATTACATAAGGAGCTAGTTTCAACTACACCTAAGTTCTTGGGGAGAGAGAAGTGGCACTAGATACAGTGACAAGGTGGGGGCTGGTTGCTAGAAAGACCAAGTCTTGATTAGAGGGTTGGAGTAATAAACAGAATAATGTCCTTTGCTCTGTGAGTTGCTTCAGCAAATTACCAAACCTAATGGGGGAGAGGAAGCAGTGGGAAACTCCAAATTTGTAGCCAAGTCAAACAGAAGTGCGGGTAGCCTGGGGACCCAGGACTTGCGACTGGAGTCTGAAGCAAGGACAGTCTGTAGGACTTGAAACCTTAAGCCTGAGGAGTCTGACACTAACTCTAGATAATTAGGATCAGAATAGGACTGAACTCTTAGACACCCAACTGGTGTCAAAGAATCAGAGAACAAGAAAGTCAGGAATTCCAAGGCACTCTCTCTAAGTATTTTAAAAGGAAAGTTGGGTGAGACCATATGTTTGCTTATTTATAGTTTCCAACTGTGAATTATTTGGCAAATTTTTGTAATTTAGTTATCTTAAGAGTAGTGATAATAGAAACATAAAAACACATCCAATTGGGTAAAAATAAGCAGAAAAAAACAAAAATTCAAGGAAAGAGGTGAAATACACTTAAAATTTCTATTTTAACTATAACTGTTATTTTTAATGCAACAACTTTTTCCCTTTTAAAACCAACCTAAAATTTCTCCAATGCCGATGAAAATGCCAGAAAGTCCAATAAGGCTTTTCTCTTCTGTGCCAAATTTATTTGTAGCACCAATACATGTTCCATATACACCAGAGAAGAAAGTCAATTCCAGACCTTTAAGGGAAAAAAATCAGATTTAATTGAACTGTATGCTCACATTCTCCCTTTCCTAGTTTTTCTTCACATCCAGTAGTATTTGAGGCATATACATATAAAACAAACACATAAAATAAAACTCATAGAGACTGAAATGTTAATCACCAAGGAGAGCATCATTTGATACCATACAATTGATGAAACAGAAATAACCACAGGCTATGGACTGAATGTTTGTTTCTTTCCACAGGTCTTGTGTTGAAATCCTAATCCCCAAAACGTGACGTTATTTGAAGATGGGACCTTTGGGAGGTGATTAGGTCTTGAGGGTGGAGCCCTCGTGATCTGATTAGTGACCTTATAAAAAGACACCAGACAGCATGTTTCCTGTCTGCTCTCCCATGTGAGGACAAAGCAAGACGGCAGCTGTTTGAAAACCAGGAAGGGCCCTCACTAGAACCCAAGTATGCTGGCACACTAAGCTCAGAATTCCCAGCCTCCAGAACTATGAGAAATAAATGTCTGATGTTTAGGTCACCCACTCTGTGGTAATTTGTTATAGCAGCTGAAACTAAGATACTACAAGAGGGTAGTGGCCATATATTTCAGATAAAAGTATGTAACTCAAATAAGTAGACATCCTTTGTTAAAACCTGTCATTCTACATGCAGGCAGAGGATATAATTATATAACTATGTAACACTGAAGTGCATATTATCCTTATTATAGCTCCAAGAAAACAGGAACATTCCTATACCTACTGGGTTGTATTCTTATTGTACTGGAAAACTAATACGTATTATTCACTGCTGCTTGAAGGCACAATAATGTTTTAAACTCTTTTTCCTAGGAAAAGAAAGTTCCTATGATTAGAATAAAAAATTAGGACCAGGCACAGTGGCTCATTCCTGTAATTCCAGCACTTTGACCAGCCTGGGCAACTTGGCTCTCGAGACCTTGTCTCTACAATAAATCAAAAAATTAGCTGAGTGTGGTGGAGCGTGCCTGTAGTTCCATCTACTTGGAAGGCTGAGGTGGAAGGATTGCCTGAGCCCAGCAGGCTGAGGCTGCAGTAGTTATGATAAAATTTCAGATTAAAATGCTTAAGGTATGAACTGCACTCCATCCTGGGCAACAAAGTGACACTCCAACTCAAAAAAAAAGTGCCCAGGCACAGTGACTCAAGTCTGTAATCCCAGCAGGTTCAAGAACAGCTTGGGTAGCTTGGTGAGATCTCATCTCTACAATAAACCAAACAATTAGCTGGGCGTGGTGGTGCATGCCTGTAGTTCTGGCTACTTGGAAGGCTAAAGGGAAAGGATCACCTAAGCCCAGCAGGTCGACACTGAGGTGGCTGTGAGCGTGCTACCGCACTCCAGCCTGGGTGACAGAGTGCGACTCCAACTAAAAAACAAAACAAGAAAAGAGTAAAAATTAGGTTAAGTCAGTAGAGGATCTTGACTCCCTAATGTTACAAAATCTTAACTATGAATTTTAAATATGTTTAATGTTTATTCTATTTCTCCTAAAAATATTTTGTATTTATGAGGCACATAAAGGTAAAAGGATAATCGGCACATTATAGCATTTTTAAAAAGGAAACTAATGTCTTCATTATTCTTAAGATCTAAAGATGTTCCACCTGTTACCACATCACCACATGCTTCTATTTCTTTTTTTCTTTAGAGATGAGATCTTGCAAAATTTCCCAAGCTGGTTTTAAAGCCCTGGGCTCAGGCAATCCCCTTACCACCACCTCCCAAAATGCTAGGATTACAGGAGTGAACCACCACGCGCGGTTACATACTTCTATTTCATTAGAAATTATCTTAACCCACAGAATGTTACAGAGATTGATTCATGGTTATTTTTTATAGTGCTTTGCATTGCCCTAAAATCATTGGTCCCAATGAGTCATATGTTCTGGTTTTCCTGCCCTGTGCAGAATCCTGCCACATAGAATTTGGGCTGGACCTGTGATTTGCAATCTCTGACAGAACGCAGTGGAAGTAAGTCTGGGCTAGAATCAGGGCTAAACATAAAGAAGCTCTGGTCATTTTTCCTGTTGCCCTTTTTTGGCGCCTTTAGCCATTAACAAAGATGTCTGGCTATCCTGCCAGGTCATAAAGGGATCTAAAGGGAATCATACAGATGAACAGAGGTCCTGAGGCCACATGGAAAGAGACCTAGCCTTTCACCTGACCACAGTGAAGGTACTATGGAAGCTCCAGCCCCAGCCACTCTCTGACAGCAGCCACAAGAGACCCCAAGTGATACCATTAGAAGAACCATCCAGCTGAGCCCAGTCAATGCACAGAATTGTGAGAAAAAATAACATGGTTATTGTTTTCAGTCCTTATTGTCATTATGTAGCAATAGAAAACCAAAACAGTAATTCCATTACCTGTATAAGCAGTTGTAATACTAAGAAGGAGCATCTCCTTGGTGACACATAACTTAAAAGACTTTTCTGTAAAGAAAAAATTTAGGAGTACTTAGCTAGATTTTAATTAATCAAACAAAAATTCTAAAACATTCCTCCAATCAAAACGCCCCTTGTCAATAATACCAGTAAATAAATACTTTGGGATAGAAATTAAAATTTCAGATTAAAGTGCTAATGAACTAAATCTGCTCTATAAATGTTTATTTCAAGTGCTTAAATATAATTCTAGACTTGTATTTTCTTCAATACATTTTCCAGCTCTTATAACAAAAACACCAAGAAGAGGAGAAAAAAAACCAAAAGCAAAATATTTCAACAGACATGATCCAAGATTAGGCTATTAAATGGTCAACAAGTAGCAACACACTGACTACCCTAAGGAATTATCATGGAGCAGTTTCAAAACTGCTCAATGTCAGAATAACTAGGAGAGCTTTCTGACTACACAGAAGCTGGGGCACCGCTTCCCAAGGTGCTGATTCTGTAGATCTCAGGACTGAAACTTTAGTTGTGCATATTTGTTTCCAATCAGTTTAATGTTTGTTTTTACGCAGATCAATTTAATTGGAATTTGCAATGAAAAATGCATTTCTAAAAACTCCACATTTTAACTTAACTTTTTTTAACCTGTTCATATTTCAAAATTAAGGGTCACTAATCTAGTGTACAAAACTAACAGTGGGTCCAGATATTCAACTGATCAGCTCTTATTCAACTGATAATGAAACTTACAAAAGTCACAAACACTGTCCTGAATTTCTCCATATGTAAAACTTTTTTCTCTAATTTCACTGAAATATAGTGAGAATAAATGCAATAAGATATTTTTACCAATCATTTTCAAGTATTTCAAGGAAAAAATACACAATAAATGCAAAGTTTAAAACAATATTCTTAATTGTAAAAAGTTACACTAGCAAAGCATGTTCACTTTAGAATAATTAGATTTAGCTAACAAAAAGAAATTCTAAAAAACATAATCTAGAATACTATAATGGTGAATACATGTCATTATACATTTGCCAAATACATAAAATGTACACCACCAAGAATGAATCCTAACGTAAACCATGGACTACGTTATTATCACCAGGGTGATAATGATGTGCTGATGTAGAATCATCCATCAACTGTAACAAATGTACTCTGGTGGAGGACATTAATAATAAGGGGAGGCCAGGCTCGGTGGCTCTGCCTGTAATCCCAGCACTTTGGGAGGTTGAGGCGAGAGAATTTCCTGAACCCGCGAGTTCGAGACCCGCCCGGGCAACTTGGCGAGACCTCATCTCTACAATAAATCAAAAACTAGCCAGGCATGGTAGCGCGCGCCTGTAGTTCCAGCTACTTGGAAGGCTGAGGCGGAAGGATTGCCGGAGCCCAGCAGGTTGAGGGTGAGGTGGCCGGGAACGTGCCACTGCACTCCAGTCTGGGAGACAGAGTGAGACTCCAACTCAAAAAAATAAATAATAAATAATAATAAGAAGAAGAAGAAGGAGAAACACTATGTGTGTGGGGATGGGTAAACAGAACTCTATATATTTTTGGCTCAATTTTGCTATGAACCTAAAAATGCTCTTAAAAATAAAGTCTATTTTTAAAAAGCATAGTCTATTTGCAGAAATTGACAGATTGATCCTAAAATTCCTATGGAAATTCAAGGGACCAACAAAAGCCAAAATAATCTTGAAAAAGAATAAAGTCAGAAGACTTAAACACTTCCAATTTTAAATCATACAGTAATCAGCACAGCATGGTACAGATATATGCACATATATTTAAGGTATAAGGATGGATGGATGGATGGATGGATGGATGGATGGATGGATGGATGGATGGGGGAGAGAGAGGGAGCGAAGGAGGGAGGGGGAGAGAGAGGAAGGGAGGGGGCATAGGCTCTGACCCTTACATTTACAGGTCTATTGGCCAGGCTCCACGGCTCAGCCTGTAATCCCAGCACTTTGGAAGGCCAAGGTGAGTGGACTGCCTGAGTCTGCGGGTTCGAGACCAGCCCAGGCAACTTGGCAAGACCTCGTCTCTACAATAAATCAAAAATC